>NC_091286.1:603406338-603560754 GCF_032444005.1 Ranitomeya imitator | reverse complement strand
TACCCGTGCGTTAGCTTGACCGGACCCGAAAACAATGCAGGCCGCATTGGAAGGTGCGTCACAAAAAACCAGAATGTTGCAACCACATGCCAATTTTGACATGCGTTACGATGCGTCATACTAATGCAAGTCTATGGAAGCGTTACAATGTCCGTTATATTGCGTTTTGCCTACTTAAAAACGTGTCCGTTAGACGAACTGCCCTAGTGCAATGTGAACCCAGACTTAGGGGCACATAACAGCTGATCAGATCAGCAGTCATGTGGTGGAAAAAGTGCGGGGGTGAGGTGTTCAATGTCAAATATATCCGTTATTTGACCTTAAGGGGTTAAATTTATGAAAATGTTGCACAGGGCATGAAATATTTGGGATACTTGTTTTTGGATCAGCTTGAAACAGAATTCTTACACATTGTACTAAGTAAATATCTCCCATTGTACAATGTCATAAACTCTCATCAAGCATTAATCTTTCATATGAAAATTTCAGTTCGTAATTTTCAAATTCAGTTTGGTGTTGTCTAAGTGAATGCATCATTACAAGTCTGTTCTGGTCCTTGCTGCTGACATCTGGCATAACATTTGCCCTGCATTTGCACCGTGAATGCTTTAGTAAGTTTTATTTTTGGGGTTAAGAATATAGAACATTTGCATTGAATCGTTCTCCCTTCTTTGTGGTTTAGTCACATACTTGCCTGTCAAACAACACGAAAGGTAAATATAAACACTACTAAGCTATGCAGCTTCTTGACTAAGCACATACAGAATAAAGTCAAGGAAGAGCAAACATACTAGGCAGGCAATCACTTTTCCTGTGTCAAAATGTGAGAAGCATTCTTAAAAAAAAAAAATTTAACTTGTTACATGCTATAGTTGCACGCAAAACTTTTCAATCCCTATTTGCAAATTAGGTTTTTTAGTGTGAGGGTTGCATTTCACGGTTCTCTGTCAGCATACATGTTGCTCCCTACTTCACACCATCAGGGCTTCCTCTAGGAGGGTGAGGCTTCCCTCCAAACACTTGTTCAGAAATAGAGACACAGTCCAGCTCCAACTTTAAACGGGTAACTTTACTGTTATCTGTTCCCAGTCCATTCACATCAATTACAGCAAACACTTCGGGTTCCACACAGTTTGCCTCTTTCACTTTCCCTGTGCTTTCCCTGTCATCCTTCAGCATGTACCCGGGTCATCCGTCCCATCTGGCCTCACAGCATCCTCCCTGTCCAGCTTCACCACACTCCAGAGCTCCCCTGTCCATTTTGCACCAGACAAAAGGGCATCTGCCCATGTAGTAATCTGCCACATGATGAGCGACCTGTATTGCTGTACTGCTGCTAGCTGTCTTATTACAACCTGTGCTGTTATAATCTGTGCTGCCATCTGTGGACCTTAGGCCCTGAATGGCTGGGCTCCTGTCTTCAAACGTTATGGGGATGATTGCTCTGCTCTCTGGCCCAACTGACAATAATGCCGGATGCTCCCGGGCTTAACCACAGCTAGCCCCTCCTACATTAACTATTTACACTCTGAGCATACCTTAGTATAATCTAACTTGTTTTTCTTATCTTTCAGGTTACATCGGGGGCTTATCTACAGCACTACAGAATGCTGTAGATAAGCCACTGATGACGGTGGACACAATTTATAGGGCCAAAATGAGGCGACAGATTCCCTTTAACAAGAGGCAGGGAATCGTTGGCTCTGTGGGGAGTGAAAAAGCGATACATGAAAAATGCATCATGTCTGTGAGGAAGGTCTTGCAATATTTACCTCATGGATAAGGACAGCAATTTGCATTAGCATTATTATTTATGCCACTTGTGGCAGTCCAACTCACATGGTGGTATACTGAGGTAGAATATCGGAACACTGTATCTTTAAATCCTGGGTTGGTTTGTTAATATGCGGCATAAACCAACACAAGGGAAAATAACCCAACCTCTTCAGTTAAAACAGGAAAACAACAAAGAAAAAACAAAAATGCTGCAACACAATCCATGCATTGCGGTTGGCATCCCGCTCTGAAGCAACACAGGTTCAGTCTATCCTCTACAAAACACAAAACCACTGGGGACTCCTCTCTCCAGTCTTGCTGAACCCAGTCTGCCTGTAGAGCCCATTTATTTAAACAACAGGCACAGAGCTGCTACGAGATTTTGGTCTTTATTTCACACCATTCACCAGGCTTGAGGTTTAGCGGCACCAACCACTCATTTGTCTGTTGTTTGATCCCTGTTCACAGCTCCTGCAGGGTGTGGGATTATCCCACCAACTAGATGGGTTTCAGAACAGCCTGCTGTCGTTTCCTCCTGGCTGTGCTGAAGTTGGTCATGCAGGTGTTATGCTGACTGGATGAAGAGGTGGTGAAGGAAGCGGAGTAGGAGGAGGAAGCAACATAAACAGAGAAACATCCAGCACTCCTCGGAGCTGGTAGGACATGCGAGAAAATGCTTTCTGCCTCAGGCCCAGCCACCACTACATTTACCTAGTTTGTGCAGAGCCATGGGGGACCTTGAAGTCCAGCCTCCCTTTCCTAATCCATGCCCCTGCCCACTAGTGGGTTGAGGATTCCCCATATCAGAGGTAGGTACAAGCCTGACGAAGGTGCTGCATAGGCCCCCTCACCCCTTTCCCAAGCGACCCTGTGCTTTACCTTCATTGTTGTGGGTGACGATGCAGTGTGGACACTGTAATTCCAGCTCCAGTAGCGTACACTAAAGCTGCTGTACTTACAAAGCTCATAGTTGGATCTTGGGATCGAGCTGACGGTCTGTCTCAAGGCCCTCCCAAGTACTCATCATCAAACAGAATAAGTGGTTGAGCACAGTGCCCCCACAGAGCCTGTTTTCAGAGTACCTGCACCGAGACTGTTATGCAACGTACACCTCAGTCAGGATGTTTTGCAGAGTACACCCACAAAGGCTGTTTTCAGACTACGTCCAAATAGGCTGTTTTGCAGAGTACCCCCAACAAGGCTGTTTTGCTGAGTACCCCCCAAAGAGGCTGTTTTGTTTAGTACCCCCACAGAGGCTGTTTTGCAAAGTACCCCCCCACAATGCTGTTTTGTATAGTACTCCCACATAGGCTGTTTTGCAGAGTACCCCCCAACGAGGCTGTATTGTAGCGTACCCCCACAGAACCTAACACTGTCCCTCACTCAATCCTGTCCCTACGCTAATCAAAACACAATGGCTACACCACCCGTGACCCAGAAGTTATACAGGCTGGGTCACATGGTGCGCCGATGAATCACAATCATGCCATATTTGGAAAAGCTTGGCCTTTCAATAAGCTTTATTCGTTGAGAAGTCAGTGTTTGGATTTCAGAACCCTGAAATTGACAGTTCTGGTTTGCTCATCTGTACTCACTGGTTCATTTCCATCACCCTATCATCCAGTTTATAAGAAATCAAAGTTTCAGTCAATTCTCTGACTTTGATCAAATAAATGGATTGTACAGAGGCTGTTTCCTAGCACCAGCGCCAGTGTCGGACTGGGGTGTCAAGGGCCCATCAGTGAGCCTTACTTCTATACCAAGAAAGATATCTGAACAAATTATTGAACAGCATGTATGCAAGTAGCATGGGTTTGTAGCAAACAAGTCATGCCAGACTAATCTAATTTGCTTCTATGATGGAATCACTAACTGGTGGTTCAAGAAAATGCGGTAGATATAATATATCTCGACTTCAGCAAAGCATTTCATGCTATCCTTATTGGAAAAATGACCAAGTATGGGATTGACATGGCTACAGTTAGATGGATTCATAACTGGCTCAGTGATCTTACTCAAAGAGTGGCAATAAATTGTTGCACAGCCAGTTGGAAGTGTTTCACGTGGGGTACCACAAGGCTCTGCCTTGGCCCCAGTGTTGTTCAACATTTTTATAAATTATCTAGATAAAGGAACTGAAAGTAAACTAATCAGATTTGCGGATGAAGCAAAGCTAGAAGAGATAACTAACACTAGAAAAGACAGAGAAAGGATTCAGAAGCATCCAAATAAGCTTGAACAATGGGTAGTGACTAATAGAATGGTATTTAACAGGGAGAAATGCAAGATTCTACATCTGAGCAAGAAAAACAAAAATTGCATCTACAGAATGTGAGAAATAGAATTAAGCAGCAGCACGTGTGAAATAGACTTGGGTATACTAATAGATCACAGGCTGCACATGAGTCAACAGTGTGATGCAGCAGCAATCACAGTTCTAGGATGTATTAGGAGAAGCATAGAGTCTAGATCACATGAAGAAATTATCCCCCTCTACTCATCCTTGGTCAGGTCTCATCTGGAATACTGTGTCCAGTTCTGGACACCACATTTTAAAAAAGACCTTGAAAGACTGGAGGAAGTTCAGAGAAGAGCTACCAGGATGGTGAACGGATTGCAAAATATGTCCTATGAGGAATGGTTAAAGGATCTGGGAATGTTTTGCTTGCAAAAAAAAGGCTAAGAGGAGACTTAATAGCTGTCTTCAAATATCTGAAGGGATGTCGCAGTGTAGAGGGATCATCCTTATTCTCATTTGCACATGGAAACACGAGAAGCAATGGAATGAAACTGAAAGGGAGAAAATACAGATTAGGTATTGGAAAAAACTTTTTCACAGTGAGGGTAATCAATGAGTGTAACAGGCTGCCACGAGAGGCGGTGAGTTCTCCTTCAATGGAAGCCTTCAAACAGAGTCTGGACAGACATCTATCTGAGACAGTTTAGTGAATCCTGCATTGAGCAGGGGGTTGGACATGATGACCCTGGAGATCCCTTCAAACTCTAACATTCTATGGTTCTATGAAGTAAAAACAATAGTGAAAAAATGAAAAATGGCAGTATGTTAGTAAAGTATGCAGTTTGTTTTATGAAATGTGGTAACAGATCCACTTGATAAGTACTTTAAAAGGAGTCTGTCAGAAGGTTTTTGTTATGTAATATGAGAGCACCATGATGTAGGAGCACAGTTTCTGATTACAGCGATATGTCAATTACTGGGCTGTGTTTTATGGTTTCAATACAGTCTGTGTTTTATCAGCAGGAAATTATCACTGCTAGACAACTGGCCTTGTGCTTCCTAGTACAGCCACTAAGATCTATTCATTAAAATGTACTTTGTTCATGGGACAACCCCTTTAGGTTTGTTTCATATGAAAGGGTATCATAGTTATATTTGATTATAACGAAAAACTTCCTCCATTGTAAACATTTTTTTAATAACTATCACGGTTGGCCCGTGACAATTTTACCATGCTTTTAATTTTGGCCTTCTGTATATTTGAGTTTGACACACCTGTACTAGAGTAAGATTTTTGAAGAGGCACAAAAATGTTGAGCAAATGTGGCTTGTGGATATGGGATCCAAATAAGCCTTTTAGCACATATTTTATCTTTTATGTTCTTCAGGTGAAGTATTGTACTTGACATGGGAATATCAAGATATGATAGTTAGTGGAGAGTACAGGTTGGGTCGAGTGTTTTACCAGCACATAAGGAGAGCTGCAGTATATTAGCTGCCTATGACTGAGAACAGAAATTATATGACGCAAAGCATGAAGCAAGTCATTACCACCGCCATATAATTGTTGGCGAGTTTTCATCTTTGTTTTTTTCTAAATAATTTTCCTTATCAATACATGTTAAAATTTCATTAAAGGATGTTAAGCTATACGGGTAAATAAAAATGTACCGTATATACTCGAGTATAAGCCGACCCGAGTATAAGCCGACCCCCCTAATTTTGCCACAAAAAACTGGGAAAACTTATTGACTCGAGTATAAGCCTAGGGTAGAAAATGCAGCAGCTACTGGTGAATATCAAAAAAAAAAATAGATGCTCCATACCATTCATTATTGCCCCATAGATGCTCCATATACAACTGTGCTATATAGAATGCTCTGCACCGTTCATTATTGCCCCATAGATGCTCCTTATAAAGCTGTGCCATATAGAATGCTCTGCACCGTTCATTATGGCCCCATAGATGCCCCTTATAATGCTGTGCCATATATAATGCTCTGCACCTTTGATTATGGCCCCATAGATGCCCCTTATAATGCTGTGCCATATATGCTCTGCACCTTTGATTATTGCCCCATAGATGTTCCTTATAATGCTGTGCCATATATGCTCTGCACCTTTGATTATGGCCCCATAGGTGCTCCTTATAATGCTGTGCCATATATGCTCTGCACCTTTGATTATGGCCCCATAGATGCTCCTTATAATGCTGTGCCATATATGCTCTGCACCTTTGATTATGGCCCCATAGGTGCTCCTTATAATGCTGTGCCATATATGCTCTGCACCTTTGATTATGGCCCCATAGATGCTCCTTATAATGCTGTGCCATATATGCTCTGCACCTTTGATTATGGCCCCATAGATGCTCCTTATAATGCTGTGCCATATATGCTCTGCACCTTTGATTATGGCCCCATAGATGCCCCTTATAATGCTGTGCCATATATGCTCTGCACCTTTGATTATGGCCCCATAGATGCTCCTTATAATGCTGTGCCATATATGCTCTGCACCTTTGATTATGGCCCCATAGATGCCCCTTATAATGCTGTGCCATATATGCTCTGCACCTTTGATTATGGCCCCATAGATGCCCCTTATAATGCTGTGCCATATATGCTCTGCACCTTTGATTATGGCCCCATAGATGCCCCTTATAATGCTGTGCCATATATGCTCTGCACCTGATTATGGCCCCATAGGTGCCCCTTATAATGCTGTGCCATATATGCTCTGCACCTTTGATTATGGCCCCATAGATGCTCCTTATAATGCTGTGCCATATATGCTCTGCACCTTTGATTATGGCCCCATAGATGCCCCTTATAATGCTGTGCCATATATGCTCTGCACCTTTGATTATGGCCCCATAGATGCCCCTTATAATGCTGTGCCATTTATGCTCTGCACCTTTGATTATGGCCCCATAGGTGCTCCTTATAATGCTGTGCCATATATGCTCTGCACCTTTGATTATGGCCCCATAAATGCTCCTTATAATGCTGTGCCATATATGCTCTGCACCTTTGATTATGGCCCCATAGATGCCCCTTATAATGCTGTGCCATATATGCTCTGCACCTTTGATTATGGCCCCATAGATGCCCCTTATAATGCTGTGCCATATATGCTCTGCACCTTTGATTATGGCCCCATAGATGCCCCTTATAATGCTGTGCCATATATGCTCTGCACCTTTGATTATGGCCCCATAAATGCTCCTTATAATGTTGTGCCATATATGCTCTGCACCTTTGATTATGGCCCCATAAATGCTCCTTATAATGCTGTGCCATATATGCTCTGCACCTTTGATTATGGCCCCATAGATGCCCCTTATAATGCTGTGCCATATATGCTCTGCACCTTTGATTATGGCCCCATAGATGCCCCTTATAATGCTGTGCCATATATGCTCTGCACCTTTGATTATGGCCCCATAGATGCCCCTTATAATGCTGTTCCATATATGCTCTGCACCTTTGATTATGGCCCCATAGGTGCCTGTTGTGAATTCTGTGGCTGAGTTCACTTCTGTGGTCACAAGTGGTATTGCAGTCTCTGGGCTTCCTCCCTCAGGTGTTTTGGTGAGCTCGTTGGCTGCCTTGCTATTTAGCTCCACCTGAGTCTGTCTTCCTTGCTCCTTGTCAATGTTCCAGTGTTGGATCTGAGCTACTGCATCTTTCCTTGGGCCTGCTGCTCTGCTAGATAAGTGCTTCTAGTTTGTTTTCTGTTTTTTTTTTCTGTCCAGCTTGCTATTGTCTTTTGCTGGAAGCTCTGAGAAGCAGAGGGGTGCACCGCCGTGCTGTTAGTTCGGCACGGTGGGTCTTTTTGCCCCTTTGCGTGGTTTTCGTTTTAGGGTTTTTTGTAGACTGCATAGTTCTCTTTGCTATCCTCGCTCTGTCTAGAATATCGGGCCTCACTTTGCTGAATCTATTTCATTCCTACGTTTGTCTTTTCATCTTGCTAACAGTCATTATATGTGGGGGGCTGCCTATTCCTTTGGGGTATTTCTCTGAGGTAAGTCAGGCTTGTATTTCTATCTTCAGGCTAGTCAGCTCCTCAGGCAGTGCCGAGTTGCATAGGTAGTTGTTAGGCGCAATCCACTGCTGCTTATAGTTGTGTGAGGATAGATCAGGTACTGCAGTCTACAGAGATTCCACGTCTCAGAGCTCGTCCTATTGTTTTTGGTTATTGCCAGATCTCTGTATGTGCGCTGATTACTGCACGCTGTGTTGCCTGATTGCCAGCCATAACAGTACAAGGAGCCTCACCAATGATTCCCAATAGAGGGAAAAAAGAAATCCTGACAGCATTTTTTTTTCTTAGCTCTGTCTTCAGTCTTTTTTTTCCCCTAGACATTAGAGTGCTTCAGGACACAGCTGTGGACATGGATATTCAGGCTCTGTGCTCCTCAATGGATAATCTCGTTGTAAATGTACAAAAGATTCAAGATACTATTGATCAGAAATCGATGCTAGAACCAAGAATTCCGATTCCTGATTTGTTTTTTGGTGACAGAACTAAGTTCCTGAGCTTCAGAAATAATTGTAAGCTATTTTTGGCCTTGAAACCTCATTCTTCTGGTAATCCTATTCAACAGGTTTTGATTATTATTTCTTTTTTGCGCGGCGACCCACAGGACTGGGCGTTTTCTCTTGCACCAGGAGATTCTGCATTGAGTAATGTTGATGCATTTTTCCTGGCGCTCGGATTGCTTTACGATGAGCCTAATTCAGTGGATCAGGCTGAGCAAAATCTGCTGGCTTTATGCCAGGGTCAGGATGATGTAGAAGTATATTGTCAGAAATTTAGGAAATGGTCAGTACTCACTCTGTGGAATGAATCTGCACTAGCGGCTTTGTTCAGAAAGGGTCTCTCTGAAGCTCTTAAGGATGTAATGGTGGGATTTCCTATGCCTGCTGGTTTGAATGAGTCTATGTCCTTGGCCATTCAGATCGGTCGTCGCTTGCGCGAGCGTAAATCTGTGCACCATCTGGCGGTACTGCCTGAGAGTAAACCTGAGCCTATGCAGTGCGACAGGACTATGACTAAAGTAGAACGGCAAGAACACAGACGTCTGAACAGACTGTGTTTCTATTGTGGTGATTCTACTCATGCTATTTCTAATTGTCCTAAACGCACTAGGCGGTTCGATAGCTCTGCCGTTATTGGTACTGTACAGTCCAAATTCCTTTTGTCCATTACCTTAATGTGCTCTTTGTCATCGTATTCTGTCATGGCGTTTGTGGATTCAGGCGCTGCCCTGAATCTGATGGATTTGGATTATGCTAAACGTTGTGGATTTTTCTTGGAGCCTTTGCGGTGTCCTATTCCGTTGAGAGGAATTGATGCTACACCTTTGGCCAAGAATAAGCCTCAGTACTGGGCCCAGCTGACCATGTGCATGGCTCCTGCACATCAGGAAGTTATTCGCTTTCTGGTACTGCATAATTTGCATGATGTGGTCGTGTTGGGGTTGCCATGGCTACAAACCCATAATCCAGTATTGGATTGGAACTCTATGTCGGTAACCAGCTGGGGTTGTCAGGGAGTACATGGTGATGTTCCATTTTTGTCTATTTCGTCATCCATTCCTTCTGACATCCCAGAGTTCTTGTCGGACTTTCAGGATGTATTTGAAGAGTCCAAGTCTGATGCCCTACCTCCGCATAGGAATTGTGATTGTGCTATCGATTTGATTCCTGGTAGTAAATTCCCTAAGGGTCGTTTATTTAATTTGTCCGTACCTGAACACACCGCTATGCGCAGTTATGTGAAGGAGTCCCTGGAGAAGGGACATATTCGCCCATCGTCGTCACCATTGGGAGCAGGGTTCTTTTTTGTAGCCAAGAAGGATGGTTCGCTAAGACCGTGTATTGATTACCGCCTTCTTAATAAGATCACTGTTAAGTTTCAGTATCCCTTGCCATTGATTTCTGACTTGTTTGCTCGGATTAAGGGGGCTAGTTGGTTTACTAAGATTGATCTTCGTGGTGCGTATAATCTGGTGAGAATCAGGCAGGGAGATGAATGGAAAACGGCATTTAATACGCCCGAGGGTCATTTTGAGTATCTGGTGATGCCGTTCGGACTTGCCAATGCTCCATCTGTTTTTCAGTCTTTTATGCATGACATTTTCCGTGAGTATCTGGATAAATTCTTGATTGTTTACTTGGATGACATTTTGATCTTCTCAGATGATTGGGAGTCTCATGTGAAGCAAGTCAGAATGGTTTTCCAGGTACTGCGTGCTAATTCCTTGTTCGTGAAGGGATCAAAGTGTCTCTTCGGTGTGCAGAAAGTTTCATTTTTGGGGTTCATCTTTTCCCCTTCTACTATCGAGATGGATCCGGTTAAGGTTCAGGCCATCCAGGATTGGACTCAGCCGACATCTCTAAAAAGTCTGCAGAAATTCCTGGGCTTTGCTAATTTTTATCGTCGCTTCATCTGTAATTTTTCTAGCATTGCCAGACCATTGACCGATTTGACCAAGAAGGGTGCTGATTTGGTTAATTGGTCTTCTGCTGCCGTGGAAGCTTTTCAGGAGTTGAAGCGTCGTTTTTGCTGTGCCCCTGTGTTGTGTCAACCTGATGTTTCTCTTCCGTTCCAGGTCGAGGTTGATGCTTCTGAGATTGGTGCAGGGGCGGTTTTGTCACAGAGAGGTTCTGGTTGCTCAGTGTTCAAACCATGTGCTTTCTTTTCCAGGAAATTTTCTGCTGCTGAGCGTAATTATGATGTGGGCAACCGAGAGTTGCTGGCCATGAAGTGGGCATTCGAGGAGTGGCGTCATTGGCTTGAGGGTGCTAAGCATCGCGTGGTGGTTTTGACTGATCATAAGAACCTTACTTATCTTGAGTCTGCCAAGCGCTTGAATCCTAGACAGGCCCGTTGGTCGTTATTTTTTGCTCGTTTTGATTTTGTGATTTCATACCTTCCGGGCTCTAAAAATGTGAAGGCGGATGCTCTGTCTAGGAGTTTTGTGCCCGACTCTCCGGGGTTATCTGAGCCGGCGAGTATCCTCAAGGAAGGAGTCATTGTGTCTGCCATCTCCCCTGATTTGCGGAGAGTGTTGCAGAAATTTCAGGCTAATAAACCTGATCGTTGTCCGGCCGAGAAACTGTTCGTCCCTGATAGGTGGACTAGTAAAGTTATCTCTGAACTTCATTGTTCGGTGCTGGCCGGTCATCCAGGAATCTTTGGTACCAGGGAGTTGGTTGCTAGATCCTTCTGGTGGCCATCTCTGTCACGGGATGTGCGTGCTTTTGTGCAGTCCTGTGGAATTTGTGCTAGGGCTAAGCCCTGCTGTTCACGTGCCAGTGGGTTGCTTTTGCCCTTGCCGGTCCCGAAGAGGCCTTGGACACATATTTCGATGGATTTCATTTCTGACCTTCCCGTTTCTCAAAAAATGTCGGTCATTTGGGTGGTCTGTGATCGCTTTTCTAAAATGGTCCATCTGGTGCCCTTGGTTAAATTGCCTTCCTCCTCTGATTTGGTGCCTTTGTTCTTCCAGCATGTGGTTCGTTTACATGGCATTCCTGAGAATATTGTTTCTGACAGAGGTTCCCAGTTTGTCTCGAGGTTCTGGCGAGCCTTTTGTGGTAGGATGGGCATTGACCTATCTTTCTCCTCGGCCTTCCATCCTCAGACTAATGGCCAGACCGAACGAACCAATCAGACCTTGGAAACATATCTGAGATGTTTTGTTTCCGCTGACCAGGATGATTGGGTGTCATTTTTGCCGTTGGCTGAGTTCGCCCTTAATAATCGGGCCAGCTCGGCTACCTTGGTCTCTCCATTTTTCTGCAATTCTGGGTTCCATCCTCGTTTCTCTTCAGGACAGGTTGAGTCTTCGGACTGTCCTGGTGTGGATTCTGTGGTGGACAGGTTGCAGCAGATCTGGACTCAGGTAGTGGACAATTTGACCTTGTCCCAGGAGAAGGCTCAGCTTTTCGCTAATCGCAGACGCCGTGTGGGACCCCGACTTCGTGTTGGGGATTTGGTTTGGTTATCTTCTCGTCATATTCCTATGAAGGTTTCCTCTCCTAAATTTAAACCTCGTTTTATTGGTCCGTATAGGATTTCTGAGATTCTCAATCCGGTGTCTTTTCGTCTGACCCTCCCAGACTCCTTTTCCATACATAATGTATTCCATAGGTCGTTGTTGAGGAGATACGTGGCACCTATGGTTCCATCTGTGGAGCCTCCTGCCCCTGTTTTGGTGGAGGGGGAATTGGAGTATATTGTGGAGAAGATTTTGGATTCTCGTGTCTCTAGACGGAAACTCCAGTATCTGGTCAAATGGAAGGGTTATGCTCAGGAAGATAATTCCTGGGTTTTTGCCTCTGATGTCCATGCCCCAGATCTTGTTCGTGCCTTTCATGTGGCTCATCCTGGTCGGCCTGGGGGTTCTGGTGAGGGTTCGGTGACCCCTCCTCAAGGGGGGGGTACTGTTGTGAATTCTGTGGCTGAGTTCACTTCTGTGGTCACAAGTGGTATTGCAGTCTCTGGGCTTCCTCCCTCAGGTGTTTTGGTGAGCTCGTTGGCTGCCTTGCTATTTAGCTCCACCTGAGTCTGTCTTCCTTGCTCCTTGTCAATGTTCCAGTGTTGGATCTGAGCTACTGCATCTTTCCTTGGGCCTGCTGCTCTGCTAGATAAGTGCTTCTAGTTTGTTTTCTGTTTTTTTTTCTGTCCAGCTTGCTATTGTCTTTTGCTGGAAGCTCTGAGAAGCAGAGGGGTGCACCGCCGTGCTGTTAGTTCGGCACGGTGGGTCTTTTTGCCCCTTTGCGTGGTTTTCGTTTTAGGGTTTTTTGTAGACTGCATAGTTCTCTTTGCTATCCTCGCTCTGTCTAGAATATCGGGCCTCACTTTGCTGAATCTATTTCATTCCTACGTTTGTCTTTTCATCTTGCTAACAGTCATTATATGTGGGGGGCTGCCTATTCCTTTGGGGTATTTCTTTGAGGTAAGTCAGGCTTGTATTTCTATCTTCAGGCTAGTCAGCTCCTCAGGCAGTGCCGAGTTGCATAGGTAGTTGTTAGGCGCAATCCACTGCTGCTTATAGTTGTGTGAGGATAGATCAGGTACTGCAGTCTACAGAGATTCCACGTCTCAGAGCTCGTCCTATTGTTTTTGGTTATTGCCAGATCTCTGTATGTGCGCTGATTACTGCACGCTGTGTTGCCTGATTGCCAGCCATAACAGGTGCCCCTTATAATGCTGTGCCATATATGCTCTGCACCTTTGATTATGGCCCCATAGATGCCCCTTATAATGCTGTGCCATTTATGCTCTGCACCTTTGATTATGGCCCCATAGGTGCTCCTTATAATGCTGTGCCATATATGCTCTGCACCTTTGATTATGGCCCCATAAATGCTCCTTATAATGCTGTGCCATATACGCTCTGCACCTTTGATTATGGCCCCATAGATGCCCCTTATAATGCTGTGCCATATATGCTCTGCACCTTTGATTATGGCCCCATAGATGCCCCTTATAATGCTGTGCCATATATGCTCTGCACCTTTGATTATGGCCCCATAGATGCCCCTTATAATGCTGTGCCATATATGCTCTGCACCTTTGATTATGGCCCCATAGGTGCCCCTTATAATGCTGTGCCATATATGCTCTGCACCTTTGATTATGGCCCCATAGATGCTCCTTATAATGCTGTGCCATATATGCTCTGCACCTTTGATTATGGCCCCATAGATGCTCCTTATAATGCTGTGCCATATAGAATGCTCTGCACCTTTGATTATGGCCCCATAGATGCTCCTTATAATGCTGTGCCATATATGCTCTGCACCTTTAATTATGGCACCATAAATGCTCCTTATAATGCTGTGCCATATATGCTCTGCACCTTTGATTATGGCCCCATAGGTGCCCCTTATAATGCTGTGCCATATATGCTCTGCACCTTTGATTATGGCCCCATAAATGCCCCTTATAATGCTGTGCCATATATGCTCTGCACCTTTGATTATGGCCCCATAGGTGCCCCTTATAATGCTGTGCCATATATGCTCTGCACCTTTGATTATGGCCCCATAAATGCCCCTTATAATGCTGTGCCATATATGCTCTGCACCTTTGATTATGGCCCCATAGGTGCCCCTTATAATGCTGTTCCATATATGCTCTGCACCTTTGATTATGGCCCCATAAATGCCCCTTATAATGCTGTGCCATATATGCTCTGCACCTTTGATTATGGCCCCATAGGTGCCCCTTATAATGCTGTGCCATATATGCTCTGAACCTTTGATTATGGCCCCATAGGTGCTCCTTATAATGCTGTGCCATATATGCTCTGCACCTTTGATTATGGCCCCATAGATGCCCCTTATAATGCTGTGCCATATATGCTCTGCACCTTTGATTATGGCCCCATAGGTGCCCCTTATAATGCTGTGCCATATATGCTCTGCACCTTTGATTATGGCCCCATAGGTGTTCCTTATAATGCTGTTCCATATATGCTCTGCACCTTTGATTATGGCCCCATAGATGCTCCTTATAATGCTGTGCCATATATGCTCTGCACCTTTGATTATGGCCCGATAGATGCCCCTTATAATGCTGTGCCATATATGCTCTGCACCTTTGATTATGGCCCCATAGATGCTCCTTATAATGCTGTGCCATATATGCTCTGCACCTTTGATTATGGCCCCATAGGTGCCTCTTATAATGCTGTGCCATATATGCTCTGCACCTTTGATTATGGCCCCATAAATGCCCCTTATAATGCTGTGCCATATATGCTCTGCACCTTTGATTATGGCCCCATAGGTGCTCCTTATAATGCTGTGCCATATATGCTCTGCACCTTTGATTATGGCCCCATAGATGCCCCTTATAATGCTGTGCCATATATGCTCTGCACCTTTGATTATGGCCCCATAGGTGCCCCTTATAATGATGTTCCATATATGTTCTGCACCTTTGATTATGGCCTCATAGATGCTCCTTATAATGCTGTGCCATATATGCTCTGCACCTTTGATTATGGCCCCATAGGTGCCCCTTATAATGCTGTTCCATATATGCTCTGCACCTTTGATTATGGCCCCATAGATGCCCCTTATAATGCTGTGCCATATATGCTCTGCACCTTTGATTATGGCCCCATAGGTGCCCCTTATAATGCTGTTCCATATATGCTCTGCACCTTTGATTATGGCCCCATAGATGCCCCTTATAATGCTGTTCCATATATGCTCTGCACCTTTGATTATGGCCCCATAGATGCCCCTTATAATGCTGTTCCATATATGCTCTGCACCTTTGATTATGGCCTCATAGATGCTCCTTATAATGCTGTGCCATATATGCTCTGCACCTTTGATTATGGCCTCATAGATGCTCCTTATAATGCTGTGCCATATATGCTCTGCACCTTTGATTATGGCCCCATAGGTGCCCCTTATAATGCTGTTCCATATATGCTCTGCACCTTTGATTATGGCCCCATAAATGCCCCTTATAATGCTGTGCCATTTATGCTCTGCACCTTTGATTATGGCCCCATAGATGCCCCTTATAATGCTGTTCCATATATGCTCTGCACCTTTGATTATGGCCCCATAGGTGCTTCTTATAATGCTGTGCCATATATGCTCTGCACCTTTGATTATGGCCCCATAGATGCCCCTTATAATGCTGTGCCATATATGCTCTGCACCTTTGATTATGGCCCCATAGGTGCCCCTTATAATGATGTTCCATATATGTTCTGCACCTTTGATTATGGCCTCATAGATGCTCCTTATAATGCTGTGCCATATATGCTCTGCACCTTTGATTATGGCCCCATAGGTGCCCCTTATAATGCTGTTCCATATATGCTCTGCACCTTTGATTATGGCCCCATAGATGCCCCTTATAATGCTGTGCCATATATGCTCTGCACCTTTGATTATGGCCCCATAGATGCCCCTTATAATGCTGTGCCATATATGCTCTGCACCTTTGATTATGGCCCCATAGATGCCCCTTATAATGCTGTGCCATATATGCTCTGCACCTTTGATTATGGCCCCATAGATGCTCCTTATAATGCTGTGCCATATATGCTCTGCACCTTTGATTATGGCCCCATAGATGCTCCTTATAATGCTGTTCCATATATGCTCTGCACCTTTGATTATGGCCCCATAGATGCCCCTTATAATGCTGTGCCATATATGCTCTGCACCTTTGATTATGGCCCCATAGATGCTCCTTATAATGCTGTGCCATATATGCTCTGCACCTTTGATTATGGCCCCATAGATGCTCCTTATAATGCTGTTCCATATATGCTCTGCACCTTTGATTATGGCCCCATAGATGCTCCTTATAATGCTGTGCCATATATGCTCTGCATCTTTGATTATGGCCCCATAGATGCTCCTTATAATGCTGTGCCATATATGCTCTGCACCTTTGATTATGGCCCCATAGGTGCCCCTTATAATGCTGTGCCATATATGCTCTGCACCTTTGATTATGGCCCCATAGATGCCCCTTATAATGCTGTGCCATATATGCTCTGCACCTTTGATTATGGCCCCATAAATGCCCCTTATAATGCTGTGCCATATATGCTCTGCACCTTTGATTATGGCCCCATAGGTGCCCCTTATAATGCTGTGCCATTTATGCTCTGCCCCTTTGATTATGGCCCCATAGATGCCCCTTATAATGCTGTTCCATATATGCTCTGCACCTTTGATTATGGCCCCATAGGTGCTCCTTATAATGCTGTGCCATATATGCTCTGCACCTTTGATTATGGCCCCATAGGTGCCCCTTATAATGCTGTGCCATATATGCTCTGCACCTTTGATTATGGCCCCATAGATGCTCCTTATAATGCTGTGCCATATATGCTCTGCACCTTTGATTATGGCCCCATAGGTGCCCCTTATAATGCTGTGCCATATATGCTCTGCACCTTTGATTATGGCCCCATAGATGCTCCTTATAATGCTGTGCCATATATGCTCTGCACCTTTGATTATGGCCCCATAGGTGCCCCTTATAATGCTGTGCCATATATGCTCTGCACCTTTGATTATGGCCCCATAGATGCCCCTTATAATGCTGTGCCATATATGCTCTGCACCTTTGATTATGGCCCCATAGGTGCTCCTTATAATGCTGTGCCATATATGCTCTGAACCTTTGATTATGGCCCCATAGGTGCTCCTTATAATGCTGTGCCATATATGCTCTGCACCTTTGATTATGGCCCCATAGATGCCCCTTATAATGCTGTGCCATATATGCTCTGCACCTTTGATTATGGCCCCATAGGTGCCCCTTATAATGCTGTGCCATATATGCTCTGCACCTTTGATTATGGCCCCATAGGTGTTCCTTATAATGCTGTTCCATATATGCTCTGCACCTTTGATTATGGCCCCATAGATGCTCCTTATAATGCTGTGCCATATATGCTCTGCACCTTTGATTATGGCCCCATAGATGCCCCTTATAATGCTGTGCCATATATGCTCTGCACCTTTGATTATGGCCCCATAGATGCTCCTTATAATGCTGTGCCATATATGCTCTGCACCTTTGATTATGGCCCCATAGGTGCCTCTTATAATGCTGTGCCATATATGCTCTGCACCTTTGATTATGGCCCCATAAATGCCCCTTATAATGCTGTGCCATATATGCTCTGCACCTTTGATTATGGCCCCATAGGTGCTCCTTATAATGCTGTGCCATATATGCTCTGCACCTTTGATTATGGCCCCATAGATGCCCCTTATAATGCTGTGCCATATATGCTCTGCACCTTTGATTATGGCCCCATAGGTGCCCCTTATAATGATGTTCCATATATGTTCTGCACCTTTGATTATGGCCTCATAGATGCTCCTTATAATGCTGTGCCATATATGCTCTGCACCTTTGATTATGGCCCCATAGGTGCCCCTTATAATGCTGTTCCATATATGCTCTGCACCTTTGATTATGGCCCCATAGATGCCCCTTATAATGCTGTGCCATATATGCTCTGCACCTTTGATTATGGCCCCATAGGTGCCCCTTATAATGCTGTTCCATATATGCTCTGCACCTTTGATTATGGCCCCATAGATGCCCCTTATAATGCTGTTCCATATATGCTCTGCACCTTTGATTATGGCCCCATAGATGCCCCTTATAATGCTGTTCCATATATGCTCTGCACCTTTGATTATGGCCTCATAGATGCTCCTTATAATGCTGTGCCATATATGCTCTGCACCTTTGATTATGGCCTCATAGATGCTCCTTATAATGCTGTGCCATATATGCTCTGCACCTTTGATTATGGCCCCATAGGTGCCCCTTATAATGCTGTTCCATATATGCTCTGCACCTTTGATTATGGCCCCATAAATGCCCCTTATAATGCTGTGCCATTTATGCTCTGCACCTTTGATTATGGCCCCATAGATGCCCCTTATAATGCTGTTCCATATATGCTCTGCACCTTTGATTATGGCCCCATAGGTGCTCCTTATAATGCTGTGCCATATATGCTCTGCACCTTTGATTATGGCCCCATAGATGCCCCTTATAATGCTGTGCCATATATGCTCTGCACCTTTGATTATGGCCCCATAGGTGCCCCTTATAATGATGTTCCATATATGTTCTGCACCTTTGATTATGGCCTCATAGATGCTCCTTATAATGCTGTGCCATATATGCTCTGCACCTTTGATTATGGCCCCATAGGTGCCCCTTATAATGCTGTTCCATATATGCTCTGCACCTTTGATTATGGCCCCATAGATGCCCCTTATAATGCTGTGCCATATATGCTCTGCACCTTTGATTATGGCCCCATAGATGCCCCTTATAATGCTGTGCCATATATGCTCTGCACCTTTGATTATGGCCCCATAGATGCCCCTTATAATGCTGTGCCATATATGCTCTGCACCTTTGATTATGGCCCCATAGATGCTCCTTATAATGCTGTGCCATATATGCTCTGCACCTTTGATTATGGCCCCATAGATGCTCCTTATAATGCTGTTCCATATATGCTCTGCACCTTTGATTATGGCCCCATAGATGCCCCTTATAATGCTGTGCCATATATGCTCTGCACCTTTGATTATGGCCCCATAGATGCTCCTTATAATGCTGTGCCATATATGCTCTGCACCTTTGATTATGGCCCCATAGATGCTCCTTATAATGCTGTGCCATATATGCTCTGCACCTTTGATTATGGCCCCATAGATGCTCCTTATAATGCTGTTCCATATATGCTCTGCACCTTTGATTATGGCCCCATAGATGCTCCTTATAATGCTGTGCCATATATGCTCTGCATCTTTGATTATGGCCCCATAGATGCTCCTTATAATGCTGTGCCATATATGCTCTGCACCTTTGATTATGGCCCCATAGGTGCCCCTTATAATGCTGTGCCATATATGCTCTGCACCTTTGATTATGGCCCCATAGATGCCCCTTATAATGCTGTGCCATATATGCTCTGCACCTTTGATTATGGCCCCATAAATGCCCCTTATAATGCTGTGCCATATATGCTCTGCACCTTTGATTATGGCCCCATAGGTGCCCCTTATAATGCTGTGCCATTTATGCTCTGCCCCTTTGATTATGGCCCCATAGATGCCCCTTATAATGCTGTTCCATATATGCTCTGCACCTTTGATTATGGCCCCATAGGTGCTCCTTATAATGCTGTGCCATATATGCTCTGCACCTTTGATTATGGCCCCATAGGTGCCCCTTATAATGCTGTGCCATATATGCTCTGCACCTTTGATTATGGCCCCATAGATGCTCCTTATAATGCTGTGCCATATATGCTCTGCACCTTTGATTATGGCCCCATAGGTGCCCCTTATAATGCTGTGCCATATATGCTCTGCACCTTTGATTATGGCCCCATAGATGCTCCTTATAATGCTGTGCCATATATGCTCTGCACCTTTGATTATGGCCCCATAGGTGCCCCTTATAATGCTGTGCCATATATGCTCTGCACCTTTGATTATGGCCCCATAGATGCCCCTTATAATGCTGTGCCATATATGCTCTGCACCTTTGATTATGGCCCCATAGGTGCTCCTTATAATGCTGTGCCATATATGCTCTGCACCTTTGATTATGGCCCCATAGATGCTCCTTATAATGCTGTGCCATATATGCTCTGCACCTTTGATTATGGCCCCATAGGTGCTCCTTATAATGCTGTGCCATATATGCTCTGCACCTTTGATTATGGCCCCATAGATGCTCCTTATAATGCTGTGCCATATATGCTCTGCACCTTTGATTATGGCCCCATAGGTGCTCCTTATAATGCTGTGCCATATATGCTCTGCACCTTTGATTATGGCCCCATAGGTGCCCCTTATAATGCTGTGCCATATATGCTCTGCACCTTTGATTATGGCCCCATAGATGCCCCTTATAATGCTGTGCCATATATGCTCTGCACCTTTGATTATGGCCCCATAGGTGCTCCTTATAATGCTGTGCCATATATGCTCTGCACCTTTGATTATGGCCCCATAGGTGCTCCTTATAATGCTGTGCCATATATGCTCTGCACCTTTGATTATGGCCCCATAGGTGCTCCTTATAATGCTGTGCCATATATGCTCTGCACCTTTGATTATGGCCCCATAGATGCTCCTTATAATGCTGTGCCATATATGCTCTGCACCTTTGATTATGGCCCCATAGATGCTCCTTATAATGCTGTGCCATATATGCTCTGCACCTTTGATTATGGCCCCATAGGTGCTCCTTATAATGCTGTGCCATATATGCTCTGCACCTTTGATTATGGCCCCATAGATGCTCCTTATAATGCCGTGCCATATATGCTCTGCACCTTTGATTATGGCTCCATAGGTGCTCCTTATAATGCTGTGCCATATATGCTCTGCACCTTTGATTATGGCCCCATAGATGCTCCTTATAATGCTGTGCCATATATGCTCTGCACCTTTGATTATGGCCCCATAGGTGCCCCTTATAATGCTGTGCCATATATGCTCTGCACCTTTGATTATGGCCCCATAAATGCTCCTTATAATGCTGTGCCATATATGCTCTGCACCTTTGATTATGGCCCCATAGATGCCCCTTATAATGTTGTGCCATATATGCTCTGCACCTTTGATTATGGCCCCATAGGTGCGCCTTATAATGCTGTGCCATATATGCTCTGCACCTTTGATTATGGCCCCATAGATGCTCCTTATAATGCTGTGCCATATATGCTCTGCACCTTTGATTATGGCCCCATAGATGCCCCTTATAATGCTGTTCCATATATGCTCTGCACCTTTGATTATGGCCCCATAGGTGCTCCTTATAATGCTGTGCCATATATGCTCTGCACCTTTGATTATGGCCCCATAGGTGCTCCTTATAATGCTGTGCCATATATGCTCTGCACCTTTGATTATGGCCCCATAGATGCCCCTTATAATGCTGTTCCATATATGCTCTGCACCTTTGATTATGGCCCCATAGGTGCTCCTTATAATGCTGTGCCATATATGCTCTGCACCTTTGATTATGGCCCCATAGATGCCCCTTATAATGCTGTTCCATATATGCTCTGCACCTTTGATTATGGCCCCATAGGTGCTCCTTATAAAGCTGTGCCATATATGCTCTGCACCTTTGATTATGGCCCCATAAATGCTCCTTATAATGCTGTGCCATATATGCTCTGCACCTTTGATTATGGCCCCATAGATGCCCCTTATAATGCTGTGCCATATATGCTCTGCACCTTTGATTATGGCCCCATAGATGCTCCTTATAATGCTGTGCCATATATGCTCTGCACCTTTGATTATGGCCCCATAGATGCCCCTTATAATGCTGTGCCATATATGCTCTGCACCTTTGATTATGGCCCCATAGGTGCCCCTTATAATGCTGTGCCATATATAATGCTCTGCACCTTTGATTATGGCCCCATAGACGCCCCTTATAATGCTGTGCCATATATGCTCTGCACCTTTGATTATGGCCCCATAGATGCTCCTTATAATGCTGTGCCATATATGCTCTGCACCTTTCATTATGGCCCCATAAATGCCCCTTATAATGCTGTGCCATATATGCTCTGCACCTTTGATTATGGCCCCATAGATGCTCCTTATAATGCTGTACCATATATGCTCTGCACCTTTGATTATGGCCCCATAGGTGCTCCTTATAATGCTGTGCCATATATGCTCTGCACCTTTGATTATGGCCCCATAGGTGCCCCTTATAATGCTGTGCCATATATGCTCTGCACCTTTGATTATGGCCCCATAGATGCTCCTTATAATGCTGTGCCATATATGCTCTGCACCTTTGATTATGGCCCCATAGATGCCCCTTATAATGCTGTGCCATATATGCTCTGCACCTTTGATTATGGCCCCATAGGTGCCCCTTATAATGCTGTGCCATATATAATGCTCTGCACCTTTGATTATGGCCCCATAGATGCCCCTTATAATGCTGTGCCATATATGCTCTGCACCTTTGATTATGGCCCCATAGATGCTCCTTATAATGCTGTGCCATATATGCTCTGCACCTTTCATTATGGCCCCATAAATGCCCCTTATAATGCTGTGCCATATATGCTCTGCACCTTTGATTATGGCCATATAGATGCTCTTTATAATGCTGTACCATATATGCTCTGCACCTTTGATTATGGCCCCATAGGTGCTCCTTATAATGCTGTGCCATATATGCTCTGCACCTTTGATTATGGCCCCATAGGTGCCCCTTATAATGCTGTACCATATATGCTCTGCACCTTTGATTATGGCCCCATAGGTGCTCCTTATAATGCTGTGCCATATATGCTCTGCACCTTTGATTATGGCCCCATAGGTGCCCCTTATAATGCTGTGCCATATATAATGCTCTGCACCTTTGATTATGGCCCCATAGATGCCCCTTATAATGCTGTGCCATATATGCTCTGCACCTTTCATTATGGCCCCATAGATGCTCCTTATAATGCTGTGCCATATATGCTCTGCACCTTTCATTATGGCCCCATAAATGCCCCTTATAATGCTGTGCCATATATGCTCTGCACCTTTGATTATGGCCCCATAGATGCCCCTTATAATGCTGTTCCATATATGCTCTGCACCTTTGATTATGGCCCCATAGGTGCTCCTTATAATGCTGTGCCATATATGCTCTGCACCTTTGATTATGGCCCCATAGGTGCGCCTTATAATGCTGTGCCATATATGCTCTGCACCTTTGATTATGGCCCCATAGGTGCCCCTTATAATGCTGTTCCATATATGCTCTGCACCTTTGATTATGGCCCCATTGGTGCTCCTTATAATGCTGTGCCATATATGCTCTGCACCTTTGATTATGGCCCCATAGGTGCTCCTTATAATGCTGTGCCATATATGCTCTGCACCTTTGATTATGGCCCCATAGATGCCCCTTATAATGCTGTGCCATATATGCTCTGCACCTTTGATTATGGCCCCATAGGTGCCCCTTATAATGCTGTTCCATATATGCTCTGCACCTTTGATTATGGCCCCATAGATGCTCCTTATAATGCTGTGCCATATATGCTCTGCACCTTTGATTATGGCCCCATAGATGCCCCTTATAATGCTGTGCCATATATGCTCTGCAACTTTGATTATGGCCCCATAGGTGCTCCTTATAATGCTGTTCCATATATGCTCTGCACCTTTGATTATGGCCCCATAGATGCTCCTTATAATGCTGTGCCATATATGCTCTGCACCTTTGATTATGGCCCCATAGATGCCCCTTATAATGCTGTGCCATATATGCTCTGCACCTTTGATTATGGCCCCATAGGTGCTCCTTATAATGCTGTGCCATATATGCTCTGCACCTTTGATTATGGCCCCATAGATGCTCCTTATAATGCTGTGCCATATATGCTCTGCACCTTTGACTATGGCCCCATAGATGCTCCTTATAATGCTGTGCCATATATGCTCTGCACCTTTGATTATGGCCCCATAGATTCTCTTTATAATGCCGTGCCATATATGCTCTGCACCTTTGATTATGGCCCCATAAATGCCCCTTATAATGCTGTGCCATATATGCTCTGCACCTTTGATTATGGCCCCATAGATTCTCCTTATAATGCCGTGCCATATATGCTCTGCACCTTTAATTATGGCACCATAAATGCCCCTTATAATGCTGTGCCATATATGCTCTGCACCTTTGATTATGGCCCCATAAATGCCCCTTATAATGCTGTGCCATATATGCTCTGCACCTTTGATTATGGCCCCATAGGTGCCCCTTATAATGCTGTGCCATATATAATGCTCTGCACCTTTGATTATGGCCCCATAGATGCTCCTTATAATGCTGTGCCATATATGCTCTGCACCTTTGATTATGGCCCCATAGATGCCCCTTATAATGCTGTGCCATATATGCTCTGCACCTTTGATTATGGCCCCATAGGTGCCCCTTATAATGCTGTGCCATATATGCTCTGCACCTTTGATTATGGCCCCATAGATGCCCCTTATAATGCTGTGCCATATATGCTCTGCACCTTTGATTATGGCCCCATAGATGCCCCTTATAATGCTGTGCCATATATGCTCTGCACCTTTGATTATGGCCCCATAGGTGCCCCTTATAATGCTGTGCCATATTTGCTCTGCACCTTTGATTATGGCCCCATAAATGCTCCTTATAATGCTGTGCCATATATGCTCTGCACCTTTGATTATGGCCCCATAGATGCTCCTTATAATGCTGTGCCATATATGCTCTGCACCTTTGATTATGGCCCCATAGATGCTCCTTATAATGCTGTGCCATATATGCTCTGCACCTTTGATTATGGCCCCATAGATGCCCCTTATAATGCTGTGCCATATATGCTCTGCACCTTTGATTATGGCCCCATAGGTGCCCCTTATAATGCTGTTCCATATATGCTCTGCACCTTTGATTATGGCCCCATAAATGCTCCTTATAATGCTGTGCCATATATGCTCTGCACCTTTGATTATGGCCCCATAGATGCTCCTTATAATGCTGTGCCATATATGCTCTGCACCTTTGATTATGGCCCCATAGATGCCCCTTATAATGCTGTGCCATATATGCTCTGCACCTTTGATTATGGCCCCATAGGTGCCCCTTATAATGCTGTGCCATATATAATGCTCTGCACCTTTGATTATGGCCCCATAGATGCCCCTTATAATGCTGTGCCATATATGCTCTGCACCTTTGATTATGGCCCCATAGATGCCCCTTATAATGCTGTGCCATATATGCTCTGCACCTTTGATTATGGCCCCATAGATGCCCCTTATAATGCTGTGCCATATATGCTCTGCACCTTTGATTATGGCCCCATAGGTGCCCCTTATAATGCTGTGCCATATATGCTCTGCACCTTTGATTATGGCCCCATAAATGCTCCTTATAATGCTGTGCCATATATGCTCTGCACCTTTGATTATGGCCCCATAGATGCTCCTTATAATGCTGTGCCATATATGCTCTGCACCTTTGATTATGGCCCCATAGATGCTCCTTATAATGCTGTGCCATATATGCTCTGCACCTTTGATTATGGCCCCATAGATGCCCCTTATAATGCTGTGCCATATATGCTCTGCACCTTTGATTATGGCCCCATAGGTGCCCCTTATAATGCTGTTCCATATATGCTCTGCACCTTTGATTATGGCCCCATAAATGCTCCTTATAATGCTGTGCCATATATGCTCTGCACCTTTGATTATGGCCCCATAGATGCTCCTTATAATGCTGTGCCATATATGCTCTGCACCTTTGATTATGGCCCCATAGATGCCCCTTATAATGCTGTGCCATATATGCTCTGCACCTTTGATTATGGCCCCATAGGTGCCCCTTATAATGCTGTGCCATATATAATGCTCTGCACCTTTGATTATGGCCCCATAGATGCCCCTTATAATGCTGTGCCATATATGCTCTGCACCTTTGATTATGGCCCCATAGATGCTCCTTATAATGCTGTGCCATATATGCTCTGCACCTTTGATTATGGCCCCATAGGTGCCCCTTATAATGCTGTGCCATATATGCTCTGCACCTTTGATTATGGCCCCATAAATGTTCCTTATAATGCTGTGCCATATATGCTCTGCACCTTTGATTATGGCCCCATAGATGCTCCTTATAATGCTGTGCCATATATGCTCTGCACCTTTGATTATGGCCCCATAAATGCCCCTTATAATGCTGTGCCATATATGCTCTGCACCTTTGATTATGGCCCCATAGATGCCCCTTATAATGCTGTGCCATATATGCTCTGCACCTTTGATTATGGCCCCATAGATGCTCCTTATAATGCTGTGCCATATATGCTCTGCACCTTTGATTATGGCTCCATAAATGCTCCTTATAATGCTGTACCATATATGCTCTGCTCCTTTGATTATGGCCCCATAGATGCCCCTTATAATGCTGTTCCATATATGCTCTGCACCTTTGATTATGGCCCCATAGGTGCTCCTTATAATGCTGTGCCATATATGCTCTGCACCTTTGATTATGGCCCCATAGATGCCCCTTATAATGCTGTGCCATATATGCTCTGCACCTTTGATTATGGCCCCATAGGTGCTCCTTATAATGCTGTGCCATATATGCTCTGCACCTTTGATTATGGCCCCATAGATGCTCCTTATAATGCTGTGCCATATATGCTCTGCACCTTTGATTATGGCCCCATAGATGCCCCTTATAATGCTGTTCCATATATGCTCTGCACCTTTGATTATGGCCCCATAGATGCCCCTTATAATGCTGTGCCATATATGCTCTGCACCTTTGATTATGGCCCCATAGATGCCCCTTATAATGCTGTGCCATATATGCTCTGCACCTTTGATTATGGCCCCATAGATGCCCCTTATAATGCTGTGCCATATATGCTCTGCACCTTTGATTATGGCCCCATAGGTGCCCCTTATAATGCTGTGCCATATATAATGCTCTGCACCTTTGATTATGGCCCCATAGATGCCCCTTATAATGCTGTGCCATATATGCTCTGCACCTTTGATTATGGCCCCATAGATGCTCCTTATAATGCTGTGCCATATATGCTCTGCACCTTTGATTATGGCCCCATAGGTGCCCCTTATAATGCTGTGCCATATATGCTCTGCACCTTTGATTATGGCCCCATAAATGCTCCTTATAATGCTGTACCATATATGCTCTGCACCTTTGATTATGGCCCCATAGATGCCCCTTATAATGCTGTTCCATATATGCTCTGCACCTTTGATTATGGCCCCATAGGTGCTCCTTATAATGCTGTGCCATATATGCTCTGCACCTTTGATTATGGCCCCATAGATGCCCCTTATAATGCTGTGCCATATATGCTCTGCACCTTTGATTATGGCCCCATAGGTGCCCCTTATAATGCTGTTCCATATATGCTCTGCACCTTTGATTATGGCCCCATAGGTGCTCCTTATAATGCTGTGCCATATATGCTCTGCACCTTTGATTATGGCCCCATAGATGCTCCTTATAATGCTGTGCCATATATGCTCTGCACCTTTGATTATGGCCCCATAGATGCCCCTTATAATGCTGTGCCATATATGCTCTGCACCTTTGATTATGGCCCCATAGATGCTCCTTATAATGCTGTGCCATATATGCTCTGCACCTTTGATTATGGCCCCATAGGTGCTCCTTATAATGCTGTGCCATATATGCTCTGCACCTTTGATTATGGCCCCATAGATGCCCCTTATAATGCTGTTCCATATATGCTCTGCACCTTTGATTATGGCCCCATAGATGCCCCTTATAATGCTGTGCCATATATGCTCTGCACCTTTGATTATGGCCCCATAGGTGCCCCTTATAATGCTGTTCCATATATGCTCTGCACCTTTGATTATGGCCCCATAGGTGCTCCTTATAATGCTGTGCCATATATGCTCTGCACCTTTGATTATGGCCCCATAGATGCCCCTTATAATGCTGTTCCATATATGCTCTGCACCTTTGATTATGGCCCCATAGATGCTCCTTATAATGCTGTGCCATATATGCTCTGCACCTTTGATTATGGCCCCATAGATGCTCCTTATAATGCCGTGCCATATATGCTCTGCACCTTTAATTATGGCACCATAAATGCCTCTTATAATGCTGTGCCATATATGCTCTGCACCTTTGATTATGGCCCCATAAATGCCCCTTATAATGCTGTGCCATATATGCTCTGCACCTTTGATTATGGCCCCATAGGTGCCCCTTATAATGCTGTGCCATATATAATGCTCTGCACCTTTGATTATGGCCCCATAGATGCCCCTTATAATGCTGTGCCATATATGCTCTGCACCTTTGATTATGGCCCCATAGATGCCCCTTATAATGCTGTGCCATATATGCTCTGCACCTTTGATTATGGCCCCATAGGTGCTCCTTATAATGCTGTGCCATATATGCTCTGCACCTTTGATTATGGCCCCATAGATGCCCCTTATAATGCTGTGCCATATATGCTCTGCACCTTTGATTATGGCCCCATAGATGCCCCTTATAATGCTGTGCCATATATGCTCTGCACCTTTGATTATGGCCCCATAAATGCCCCTTATAATGCTGTGCCATATATGCTCTGCACCTTTGATTATGGCCCCATAGGTGCCCCTTATAATGCTGTGCCATATATGCTCTGCACCTTTGATTATGGCCCCATAAATGCTCCTTATAATGCTGTGCCATATATGCTCTGCACCTTTGATTATGGCCCCATAGATGCCCCTTATAATGCTGTTCCATATATGCTCTGCACCTTTGATTATGGCCCCATAGATGCTCCTTATAATGCTGTGCCATATATGCTCTGCACCTTTGATTATGGCCCCATAGATGCTCCTTATAATGCTGTGCCATATATGCTCTGCACCTTTGATTATGGCCCCATAGGTGCCCCTTATAATGCTGTGCCATATATAATGCTCTGCACCTTTGATTATGGCCCCATAGATGCCCCTTATAATGCTGTGCCATATATGCTCTGCACCTTTGATTATGGCCCCATAGATGCCCCTTATAATGCTGTTCCATATATGCTCTGCACCTTTGATTATGGCCCCATAGATGCTCCTTATAATGCTGTGCCATATATGCTCTGCACCTTTGATTATGGCCCCATAGATGCCCCTTATAATGCTGTGCCATATATGCTCTGCACCTTTGATTATGGCCCCATAGGTGCCCCTTATAATGCTGTGCCATATATAATGCTCTGCACCTTTGATTATGGCCCCATAGATGCCCCTTATAATGCTGTGCCATATATGCTCTGCACCTTTGATTATGGCCCCATAGATGCCCCTTATAATGCTGTGCCATATATGCTCTGCACCTTTGATTATGGCCCCATAGATGCTCCTTATAATGCTGTGCCATATATGCTCTGCACCTTTGATTATGGCCCCATAGGTGCTCCCTTATAATGCTGTGCCATATATGCTCTGCACCTTTGATTATGGCCCCATAGGTGCCCCTTATAATGCTGTTCCATATATGCTCTGCACCTTTGATTATGGCCCCATAGATGCTCCTTATAATGCTGTGCCATATATGCTCTGCACCTTTGATTATGGCCCCATAGATGCCCCTTATAATGCTGTGCCATATATAATGCTCTGCACCTTTGATTATGGCCCCATAGATGCTCCTTATAATGCTGTGCCATATATGCTCTGCACCTTTGATTATGGCCCCATAGGTGCTCCTTATAATGCTGTGCCATATATGCTCTGCACCTTTGATTATGGCCCCATAGGTGCCCCTTATAATGCTGTTCCATATATGCTCTGCACCTTTGATTATGGCCCCATAGATGCTCCTTATAATGCTGTGCCATATATGCTCTGCACCGTTGATTATGGCCCCATAGATGCCCCTCATAATGCTGTTCCATATATGCTCTGCACCTTTGATTATGGCCCCATAGATGCCCCTTATAATGCTGTGCCATATATGCTCTGCACCTTTGATTATGGCCCCATAGGTGCCCCTTATAATGCTGTGCCATATATGCTCTGCACCTTTGATTATGGCCCCATAGGTGCCCCTTATAATGCTGTGCCATATATAATGCTCTGCACCTTTGATTATGGCCCCATAGATGCCCCTTATAATGCTGTGCCATATATGCTCTGCACCTTTGATTATGGCCCCATAGATGCCCCTTATAATGCTGTGCCATATATGCTCTGCACCTTTGATTATGGCCCCATAGATGCTCCTTATAATGCTGTGCCATATATGCTCTGCACCTTTGATTATGGCCCCATAGGTGCCCCTTATAATGCTGTTCCATATATGCTCTGCACCTTTGATTATGGCCCCATAGATGCTCCTTATAATGCTGTGCCATATATGCTCTGCACCTTTGATTATGGCCCCATAGGTGCTCCTTATAATGCTGTGCCATATATGCTCTGCACCTTTGATTATGGCCCCATAGATGCCCCTTATAATGCTGTGCCATATATGCTCTGCACCTTTGATTATGGCCCCATAGATGCCCCTTATAATGCTGTTCCATATATGCTCTGCACCTTTGATTATGGCCCCATAGATGCCCCTTATAATGCTGTGCCATATATGCTCTGCACCTTTGATTATGGCCCCATAGATGCTCCTTATAATGCTGTGCCATATATGCTCTGCACCTTTGATTATGGCCCCATAGGTGCTCCTTATAATGCTGTGCCATATATGCTCTGCACCTTTGATTATGGCCCCATAGGTGCCCCTTATAATGCTGTTCCATATATGCTCTGCACCTTTGATTATGGCCCCATAGATGCTCCTTATAATGCTGTGCCATATATGCTCTGCACCTTTGATTATGGCCCCATAGATGCCCCTTATAATGCTGTTCCATATATGCTCTGCACCTTTGATTATGGCCCCATAGATGCCCCTTATAATGCTGTGCCATATATGCTCTGCACCTTTGATTATGGCCCCATAGGTGCCCCTTATAATGCTGTGCCATATATGCTCTGCACCTTTGATTATGGCCCCATAGGTGCCCCTTATAATGCTGTGCCATATATAATGCTCTGCACCTTTGATTATGGCCCCATAGATGCCCCTTATAATGCTGTGCCATATATGCTCTGCACCTTTGATTATGGCCCCATAGATGCCCCTTATAATGCTGTGCCATATATGCTCTGCACCTTTGATTATGGCCCCATAGATGCTCCTTATAATGCTGTGCCATATATGCTCTGCACCTTTGATTATGGCCCCATAGGTGCTCCTTATAATGCTGTGCCATATATGCTCTGCACCTTTGATTATGGCCCCATAGATGCCCCTTATAATGCTGTGCCATATATGCTCTGCACCTTTGATTATGGCCCCATAGGTGCCCCTTATAATGCTGTTCCATATATGCTCTGCACCTTTGATTATGGCCCCATAGATGCTCCTTATAATGCTGTGCCATATATGCTCTGCACCTTTGATTATGGCCCCATAGATGCCCCTTATAATGCTGTGCCATATATGCTCTGCAACTTTGATTATGGCCCCATAGGTGCTCCTTATAATGCTGTTCCATATATGCTCTGCACCTTTGATTATGGCCCCATAGATGCTCCTTATAATGCTGTGCCATATATGCTCTGCACCTTTGATTATGGCCCCATAGATGCCCCTTATAATGCTGTGCCATATATGCTCTGCAACTTTGATTATGGCCCCATAGGTGCTCCTTATAATGCTGTTCCATATATGCTCTGCACCTTTGATTATGGCCCCATAGATGCTCCTTATAATGCTGTGCCATATATGCTCTGCACCTTTGATTATGGCCCCATAGATGCCCCTTATAATGCTGTGCCATATATGCTCTGCACCTTTGATTATGGCCCCATAGGTGCTCCTTATAATGCTGTGCCATATATGCTCTGCACCTTTGATTATGGCCCCATAGATGCTCCTTATAATGCTGTGCCATATATGCTCTGCACCTTTGATTATGGCCCCATAGATGCTCCTTATAATGCTGTGCCATATATGCTCTGCACCTTTGATTATGGCCCCATAGATGCTCCTTATAATGCCGTGCCATATATGCTCTGCACCTTTAATTATGGCACCATAAATGCCCCTTATAATGCTGTGCCATATATGCTCTGCACCTTTGATTATGGCCCCATAAATGCCCCTTATAATGCTGTGCCATATATGCTCTGCACCTTTGATTATGGCCCCATAGGTGCCCCTTATAATGCTGTGCCATATATAATGCTCTGCACCTTTGATTATGGCCCCATAGATGCCCCTTATAATGCTGTGCCATATATGCTCTGCACCTTTGATTATGGCCCCATAGATGCCCCTTATAATGCTGTGCCATATATGCTCTGCACCTTTGATTATGGCCCCATAGATGCCCCTTATAATGCTGTGCCATATATGCTCTGCACCTTTGATTATGGCCCCATAGGTGCCCCTTATAATGCTGTGCCATATATGCTCTGCACCTTTGATTATGGCCCCATAAATGCTCCTTATAATGCTGTGCCATATATGCTCTGCACCTTTGATTATGGCCCCATAGATGCTCCTTATAATGCTGTGCCATATATGCTCTGCACCTTTGATTATGGCCCCATAGATGCTCCTTATAATGCTGTGCCATATATGCTCTGCACCTTTGATTATGGCCCCATAGATGCCCCTTATAATGCTGTGCCATATATGCTCTGCACCTTTGATTATGGCCCCATAGGTGCCCCTTATAATGCTGTTCCATATATGCTCTGCACCTTTGATTATGGCCCCATAAATGCTCCTTATAATGCTGTGCCATATATGCTCTGCACCTTTGATTATGGCCCCATAGATGCTCCTTATAATGCTGTGCCATATATGCTCTGCACCTTTGATTATGGCCCCATAGATGCCCCTTATAATGCTGTGCCATATATGCTCTGCACCTTTGATTATGGCCCCATAGGTGCCCCTTATAATGCTGTGCCATATATGCTCTGCACCTTTGATTATGGCCCCATAAATGCTCCTTATAATGCTGTGCCATATATGCTCTGCACCTTTGATTATGGCCCCATAGATGCTCCTTATAATGCTGTGCCATATATGCTCTGCACCTTTGATTATGGCCCCATAGATGCTCCTTATAATGCTGTGCCATATATGCTCTGCACCTTTGATTATGGCCCCATAGATGCTCCTTATAATGCTGTTCCATATATGCTCTGCACCTTTGATTATGGCCCCATAGATGCTCCTTATAATGCTGTGCCATATATGCTCTGCACCTTTGATTATGGCCCCATAGATGCCCCTTATAATGCTGTGCCATATATGCTCTGCACCTTTGATTATGGCCCCATAGGTGCCCCTTATAATGCTGTGCCATATATAATGCTCTGCACCTTTGATTATGGCCCCATAGATGCCCCTTATAATGCTGTGCCATATATGCTCTGCACCTTTGATTATGGCCCCATAGATGCTCCTTATAATGCTGTGCCATATATGCTCTGCACCTTTGATTATGGCCCCATAGGTGCCCCTTATAATGCTGTGCCATATATGCTCTGCACCTTTGATTATGGCCCCATAAATGCTCCTTATAATGCTGTGCCATATATGCTCTGCACCTTTGATTATGGCCCCATAGATGCTCCTTATAATGCTGTGCCATATATGCTCTGCACCTTTGATTATGGCCCCATAAATGCCCCTTATAATGCTGTGCCATATATGCTCTGCACCTTTGATTATGGCCCCATAGATGCCCCTTATAATGCTGTGCCATATATGCTCTGCACCTTTGATTATGGCCCCATAGATGCTCCTTATAATGCTGTGCCATATATGCTCTGCACCTTTGATTATGGCTCCATAAATGCTCCTTATAATGCTGTACCATATATGCTCTGCACCTTTGATTATGGCCCCATAGATGCCCCTTATAATGCTGTTCCATATATGCTCTGCACCTTTGATTATGGCCCCATAGGTGCTCCTTATAATGCTGTGCCATATATGCTCTGCACCTTTGATTATGGCCCCATAGATGCCCCTTATAATGCTGTGCCATATATGCTCTGCACCTTTGATTATGGCCCCATAGGTGCTCCTTATAATGCTGTGCCATATATGCTCTGCACCTTTGATTATGGCCCCATAGATGCTCCTTATAATGCTGTGCCATATATGCTCTGCACCTTTGATTATGGCCCCATAGATGCCCCTTATAATGCTGTGCCATATATGCTCTGCACCTTTGATTATGGCCCCATAGATGCCCCTTATAATGCTGTGCCATATATGCTCTGCACCTTTGATTATGGCCCCATAGATGCCCCTTATAATGCTGTGCCATATATGCTCTGCACCTTTGATTATGGCCCCATAGATGCCCCTTATAATGCTGTGCCATATATGCTCTGCACCTTTGATTATGGCCCCATAGGTGCCCCTTATAATGCTGTGCCATATATAATGCTCTGCACCTTTGATTATGGCCCCATAGATGCCCCTTATAATGCTGTGCCATATATGCTCTGCACCTTTGATTATGGCCCCATAGATGCTCCTTATAATGCTGTGCCATATATGCTCTGCACCTTTGATTATGGCCCCATAGGTGCCCCTTATAATGCTGTGCCATATATGCTCTGCACCTTTGATTATGGCCCCATAAATGCTCCTTATAATGCTGTACCATATATGCTCTGCACCTTTGATTATGGCCCCATAGATGCCCCTTATAATGCTGTTCCATATATGCTCTGCACCTTTGATTATGGCCCCATAGGTGCTCCTTATAATGCTGTGCCATATATGCTCTGCACCTTTGATTATGGCCCCATAGATGCCCCTTATAATGCTGTGCCATATATGCTCTGCACCTTTGATTATGGCCCCATAGGTGCCCCTTATAATGCTGTTCCATATATGCTCTGCACCTTTGATTATGGCCCCATAGGTGCTCCTTATAATGCTGTGCCATATATGCTCTGCACCTTTGATTATGGCCCCATAGATGCTCCTTATAATGCTGTGCCATATATGCTCTGCACCTTTGATTATGGCCCCATAGATGCCCCTTATAATGCTGTGCCATATATGCTCTGCACCTTTGATTATGGCCCCATAGATGCTCCTTATAATGCTGTGCCATATATGCTCTGCACCTTTGATTATGGCCCCATAGGTGCTCCTTATAATGCTGTGCCATATATGCTCTGCACCTTTGATTATGGCCCCATAGATGCCCCTTATAATGCTGTTCCATATATGCTCTGCACCTTTGATTATGGCCCCATAGATGCCCCTTATAATGCTGTGCCATATATGCTCTGCACCTTTGATTATGGCCCCATAGGTGCCCCTTATAATGCTGTTCCATATATGCTCTGCACCTTTGATTATGGCCCCATAGGTGCTCCTTATAATGCTGTGCCATATATGCTCTGCACCTTTGATTATGGCCCCATAGATGCCCCTTATAATGCTGTTCCATATATGCTCTGCACCTTTGATTATGGCCCCATAGATGCTCCTTATAATGCCGTGCCATATATGCTCTGCACCTTTAATTATGGCACCATAAATGCCTCTTATAATGCTGTGCCATATATGCTCTGCACCTTTGATTATGGCCCCATAAATGCCCCTTATAATGCTGTGCCATATATGCTCTGCACCTTTGATTATGGCCCCATAGGTGCCCCTTATAATGCTGTGCCATATATAATGCTCTGCACCTTTGATTATGGCCCCATAGATGCCCCTTATAATGCTGTGCCATATATGCTCTGCACCTTTGATTATGGCCCCATAGATGCCCCTTATAATGCTGTGCCATATATGCTCTGCACCTTTGATTATGGCCCCATAGGTGCTCCTTATAATGCTGTGCCATATATGCTCTGCACCTTTGATTATGGCCCCATAGATGCTCCTTATAATGCTGTGCCATATATGCTCTGCACCTTTGATTATGGCCCCATAGGTGCCCCTTATAATGCTGTGCCATATATGCTCTGCACCTTTGATTATGGCCCCATAAATGCTCCTTATAATGCTGTGCCATATATGCTCTGCACCTTTGATTATGGCCCCATAGATGCCCCTTATAATGCTGTTCCATATATGCTCTGCACCTTTGATTATGGCCCCATAGATGCTCCTTATAATGCTGTGCCATATATGCTCTGCACCTTTGATTATGGCCCCATAGATGCTCCTTATAATGCTGTGCCATATATGCTCTGCACCTTTGATTATGGCCCCATAGGTGCCCCTTATAATGCTGTGCCATATATAATGCTCTGCACCTTTGATTATGGCCCCATAGATGCCCCTTATAATGCTGTGCCATATATGCTCTGCACCTTTGATTATGGCCCCATAGATGCCCCTTATAATGCTGTTCCATATATGCTCTGCACCTTTGATTATGGCCCCATAGATGCTCCTTATAATGCTGTGCCATATATGCTCTGCACCTTTGATTATGGCCCCATAGATGCCCCTTATAATGCTGTGCCATATATGCTCTGCACCTTTGATTATGGCCCCATAGGTGCCCCTTATAATGCTGTGCCATATATAATGCTCTGCACCTTTGATTATGGCCCCATAGATGCCCCTTATAATGCTGTGCCATATATGCTCTGCACCTTTGATTATGGCCCCATAGGTGCTCCTTATAATGCTGTGCCATATATGCTCTGCACCTTTGATTATGGCCCCATAGATGCCCCTTATAATGCTGTTCCATATATGCTCTGCACCTTTGATTATGGCCCCATAGATGCTCCTTATAATGCTGTGCCATATATGCTCTGCACCTTTGATTATGGCCCCATAGGTGCTCCTTATAATGCTGTGCCATATATGCTCTGCACCTTTGATTATGGCCCCATAGATGCCCCTTATAATGCTGTGCCATATATGCTCTGCACCTTTGATTATGGCCCCATAGATGCCCCTTATAATGCTGTTCCATATATGCTCTGCACCTTTGATTATGGCCCCATAGGTGCTCCTTATAATGCTGTGCCATATATGCTCTGCACCTTTGATTATGGCCCCATAGATGCTCCTTATAATGCTGTGCCATATATGCTCTGCACCTTTGATTATGGCCCCATAGATGCCCCTTATAATGCTGTGCCATATATGCTCTGCACCTTTGATTATGGCCCCATAGGTGCCCCTTATAATGCTGTGCCATATATAATGCTCTGCACCTTTGATTATGGCCCCATAGATGCCCCTTATAATGCTGTGCCATATATGCTCTGCACCTTTGATTATGGCCCCATAGGTGCCCCTTATAATGCTGTTCCATATATGCTCTGCACCTTTGATTATGGCCCCATAGATGCCCCTTATAATGCTGTGCCATATATGCTCTGCACCTTTGATTATGGCCCCATAGGTGCCCCTTATAATGCTGTTCCATATATGCTCTGCACCTTTGATTATGGCCCCATAGGTGCCCCTTATAATGCTGTTCCATATATGCTCTGCACCTTTGATTATGGCCCCATAGGTGCTCCTTATAATGCTGTGCGATATATGCTCTGCACCTTTGATTATGGCCCCATAGGTGCTCCTTATAATGCTGTGCCATATATGCTCTGCACCTTTGATTATGGCCCCATAGATGCTCCTTATAATGCTGTGCCATATATGCTCTGCACCTTTGATTATGGCCCCATAGGTGCTCCTTATAATGCTGTGCCATATATGCTCTGCACCTTTGATTATGGCCCCATAGATGCCCCTTATAATGCTGTTCCATATATGCTCTGCACCTTTGATTATGGCCCCATAGATGCTCCTTATAATGCTGTGCCATATATGCTCTGCACCTTTGATTATGGCCCCATAGATGCCCCTTATAATGCTGTGCCATATATGCTCTGCACCTTTGATTATGGCCCCATAGGTGCCCCTTATAATGCTGTGCCATATATAATGCTCTGCACCTTTGATTATGGCCCCATAGATGCCCCTTATAATGCTGTGCCATATATGCTCTGCACCTTTGATTATGGCCCCATAGATGCCCCTTATAATGCTGTTCCATATATGCTCTGCACCTTTGATTATGGCCCCATAGATGCTCCTTATAATGCTGTGCCATATATGCTCTGCACCTTTGATTATGGCCCCATAGATGCCCCTTATAATGCTGTGCCATATATGCTCTGCACCTTTGATTATGGCCCCATAGGTGCCCCTTATAATGCTGTGCCATATATAATGCTCTGCACCTTTGATTATGGCCCCATAGATGCCCCTTATAATGCTGTGCCATATATGCTCTGCACCTTTGATTATGGCCCCATAGGTGCCCCTTATAATGCTGTTCCATATATGCTCTGCACCTTTGATTATGGCCCCATAGGTGCTCCTTATAATGCTGTGCCATATATGCTCTGCACCTTTGATTATGGCCCCATAGATGCTCCTTATAATGCTGTGCCATATATGCTCTGCACCTTTGATTATGGCCCCATAGGTGCTCCTTATAATGCTGTGCCATATATGCTCTGCACCTTTGATTATGGCCCCATAGATGCCCCTTATAATGCTGTGCCATATATGCTCTGCACCTTTGATTATGGCCCCATAGATGCTCCTTATAATGCTGTGCCATATATGCTCTGCACCTTTGATTATGGCCCCATAGATGCTCCTTATAATGCTGTGCCATATATGCTCTGCACCTTTGATTATGGCCCCATAGGTGCTCCTTATAATGCTGTGCCATATATGCTCTGCACCTTTGATTATGGCCCCATAGATGCCCCTTATAATGCTGTTCCATATATGCTCTGCACCTTTGATTATGGCCCCATAGATGCCCCTTATAATGCTGTGCCATATATGCTCTGCACCTTTGATTATGGCCCCATAGATGCCCCTTATAATGCTGTTCCATATATGCTCTGCACCTTTGATTATGGCCCCATAGGTGCTCCTTATAATGCTGTGCCATATATGCTCTGCACCTTTGATTATGGCCCCATAGATGCTCCTTATAATGCTGTGCCATATATGCTCTGCACCTTTGATTATGACCCCATAGATGCCCCTTATAATGCTGTGCCATATATGCTCTGCACCTTTGATTATGGCCCCATAGGTGCCCCTTATAATGCTGTGCCATATATAATGCTCTGCACCTTTGATTATGGCCCCATAGATGCCCCTTATAATGCTGTGCCATATATGCTCTGCACCTTTGATTATGGCCCCATAGGTGCCCCTTATAATGCTGTTCCATATATGCTCTGCACCTTTGATTATGGCCCCATAGATGCCCCTTATAATGCTGTGCCATATATGCTCTGCACCTTTGATTATGGCCCCATAGGTGCTCCTTATAATGCTGTGCCATATATGCTCTGCACCTTTGATTATGGCCCCATAGGTGCTCCTTATAATGCTGTGCGATATATGCTCTGCACCTTTGATTATGGCCCCATAGGTGCTCCTTATAATGCTGTGCCATATATGCTCTGCACCTTTGATTATGGCCCCATAGATGCTTCTTATAATGCTGTGCCATATATGCTCTGCACCTTTGATTATGGCCCCATAGGTGCTCCTTATAATGCTGTGCCATATATGCTCTGCACCTTTGATTATGGCCCCATAGATGCCCCTTATAATGCTGTTCCATATATGCTCTGCACCTTTGATTATGGCCCCATAGATGCTCCTTATAATGCTGTGCCATATATGCTCTGCATCTTTGATTATGGCCCCATAGATGCCCCTTATAATGCTGTGCCATATATGCTCTGCACCTTTGATTATGGCCCCATAGATGCTCCTTATAATGCTGTGCCACATATGCTCTGCACCTTTGATTATGGCCCCATAGGTGCTCCTTATAATGCTGTGCCATATATGCTCTGCACCTTTGATTATGGCCCCATAGATGCCCCTTATAATGCTGTTCCATATATGCTCTGCACCTTTGATTATGGCCCCATAGGTGCCCCTTATAATGCTGTGCCATATATGCTCTGCACCTTTGATTATGGCCCCATAGGTGCCCCTTATAATGCTGTTCCATATATGCTCTGCACCTTTGATTATGGCCCCATAGATGCCCCTTATAATGCTGTGCCATATATGCTCTGCACCTTTGATTATGGCCCCATAGATGCCCCTTATAATGCTGTGCCATATATGCTCTGCACCTTTGATTATGGCCCCATAGGTGCCCCTTATAATGCTGTTCCATATATGCTCTGCACCTTTGATTATGGCCCCATAGATGCCCCTTATAATGCTGTGCCATATATGCTCTGCACCTTTGATTATGGCCCCATAGGTGCCCCTTATAATGCTGTTCCATATATGCTCTGCACCTTTGATTATGGCCCCATAGGTGCCCCTTATAATGCTGTTCCATATATGCTCTGCACCTTTGATTATGGCCCCATAGGTGCTCCTTATAATGCTGTGCGATATATGCTCTGCACCTTTGATTATGGCCCCATAGGTGCTCCTTATAATGCTGTGCCATATATGCTCTGCACCTTTGATTATGGCCCCATAGATGCTTCTTATAATGCTGTGCCATATATGCTCTGCACCTTTGATTATGGCCCCATAGGTGCTCCTTATAATGCTGTGCCATATATGCTCTGCACCTTTGATTATGGCCCCATAGATGCCCCTTATAATGCTGTTCCATATATGCTCTGCACCTTTGATTATGGCCCCATAGATGCTCCTTATAATGCTGTGCCATATATGCTCTGCACCTTTGATTATGGCCCCATAGATGCCCCTTATAATGCTGTGCCATATATGCTCTGCACCTTTGATTATGGCCCCATAGATGCTCCTTATAATGCTGTGCCACATATGCTCTGCACCTTTGATTATGGCCCCATAGGTGCTCCTTATAATGCTGTGCCATATATGCTCTGCACCTTTGATTATGGCCCCATAGATGCCCCTTATAATGCTGTTCCATATATGCTCTGCACCTTTGATTATGGCCCCATAGGTGCCCCTTATAATGCTGTGCCATATATGCTCTGCACCTTTGATTATGGCCCCATAGGTGCCCCTTATAATGCTGTTCCATATATGCTCTGCACCTTTGATTATGGCCCCATAGATGCCCCTTATAATGCTGTGCCACATATGCTCTGCACCTTTGATTATGGCCCCATAGGTGCCCCTTATAATGCTGTTCCATATATGCTCTGCACCTTTGATTATGGCCCCATAGATGCCCCTTATAATGCTGTGCTATATATGCTCTGCACCTTTGATTATGGCCCCATAGATGCTCCTTATAATGCTGTGCCATATATGCTCTGCACCTTTGATTATGGCCCCATAGATGCTCCTTATAATGCTGTGCCATATATGCTCTGCACCTTTGATTATGGCCCCATAGATGCCCCTTATAATGCTGTTCCATATATGCTCTGCACCTTTGATTATGGCCCCATAGATGCCCCTTATAATGCTGTGCCATATATGCTCTGCACCTTTGATTATGGCCCCATAGGTGCCCCTTATAATGCTGTTCCATATATGCTCTGCACCTTTGATTATGGCCCCATAGATGCCCCTTATAATGCTGTGCCATATATGCTCTGCACCTTTGATTATGGCCCCATAGGTGCTCCTTATATAATGCTGTGCCATATATGCTCTGCACCTTTGATTATGGCCCCATAGGTGCTCCTTATAATGCTGTGCCATATATGCTCTGCACCTTTGATTATGGCCCCATAGGTGCTCCTTATAATGTTGTGCCATATATGCTCTGCACCTTTGATTATGGCCCCATAGATGCCTCTTATAATGCTGTTCCATATATGCTCTGCACCTTTGATTATGGCCCCATAGATGCCTCTTATAATGCTGTTCCATATATGCTCTGCACCTTTGATTATGGCCCCATAGATGCCCCTTATAATGCTGTGCCATATATGCTCTGCACCTTTGATTATGGCCCCATAGGTGCCCCTTATAATGCTGTTCCATATATGCTCTGCACCTTTGATTATGGCCCCATAGATGCCCCTTATAATGCTGTTCCATATATGCTCTGCACCTTTGATTATGGCCCCATAGGTGCTCCTTATAATGCTGTTCCATATATGCTCTGCACCTTTGATTATGGCCCCATAGGTGCCCCTTATAATGCTGTTCCATATATGCTCTGCACCTTTGATTATGGCCCCATAGATGCCCCTTATAATGCTGTTCCATATATGCTCTGCACCTTTGATTATGGCCCCATAGGTGCTCCTTATAATGCTGTGCCATATATGCTCTGCACCTTTGATTATGGCCCCATAGGTGCCCCTTATAATGCTGTTCCATATATGCTCTGCACCTTTGATTATGGCCCCATAGATGCCCCTTATAATGCTGTTCCATATATGCTCTGCACCTTTGATTATGGCCCCATAGGTGCTCCTTATAATGCTGTTCCATATATGCTCTGCACCTTTGATTATGGCCCCATAGGTGCCCCTTATAATGCTGTTCCATATATGCTCTGCACCTTTGATTATGGCCCCATAGATGCCCCTTATAATGCTGTGCCATATATGCTCTGCACCTTTGATTATGGCCCCATAGGTGCCCCTTATAATGCTGTGCCATATATGCTCTGCACCTTTGATTATGGCCCCATAGGTGCTCCTTATAATGCTGTGCCATATATGCTCTGCACCTTTGATTATGGCCCCATAGATGCTCCTTATAATGCTGTGCCATATATGCTCTGCACCTTTGATTATGGCCCCATAGGTGCCCCTTATAATGCTGTTCCATATATGCTCTGCACCTTTGATTATGGCCCCATAGATGCCCCTTATAATGCTGTTCCATATATGCTCTGCACCTTTGATTATGGCCCCATAGGTGCTCCTTATAATGCTGTTCCATATATGCTCTGCACCTTTGATTATGGCCCCATAGGTGCCCCTTATAATGCTGTTCCATATATGCTCTGCACCTTTGATTATGGCCCCATAGATGCCCCTTATAATGCTGTGCCATATATGCTCTGCACCTTTGATTATGGCCCCATAGGTGCTCCTTATAATGCTGTTCCATATATGCTCTGCACCTTTGATTATGGCCCCATAGATGCCCCTTATAATGCTGTTCCATATATGCTCTGCACCTTTGATTATGGCCCCATAGGTGCCCCTTATAATGCTGTGCCATATATGCTCTGCACCTTTGATTATGGCCCCATAGATGCTCCTTATAATGCTGTGCCATATATGCTCTGCACCTTTGATTATGGCCCCATAGATGCCCCTTATAATGCTGTGCCATATATGCTTTGCACCTTTGATTATGGCCCCATAGGTGCCCCTTATAATGCTGTGCCATATATGCTCTGCACCTTTGATTATGGCCCCATAGATGCTCCTTATAATGCTGTGCCATTTATGCTCTGCACCTTTGATTATGGCCCCATAGATGCCCCTTATAATGCTGTGCCATATATGCTCTGCACCTTTGATTATGGCCCCATAGATGCCCCTTATAATGCTGTGCCATATATGCTCTGCACCTTTGATTATGGCCCCATAGGTGCCCCTTATAATGCTGTGCCATATATGCTCTGCACCTTTGATTATGGCCCCATAAATGCTCCTTATAATGCTGTGCCATATATGCTCTGCACCTTTGATTATGGCCCCATAGATGCCCCTTATAATGCTGTGCCATATATGCTCTGCACCTTTGATTATGGCCCCATAAATGCTCCTTATATTGCTGTGCCATATATGCTCTGCACCTTTGATTATGGCCCCATAGATGCTCCTTATAATGCTGTGCCATATATGCTCTGCACCTTTGATTATGGCCCCATAAATGCTCCTTATAATGCTGTGCCATATATGCTCTGCACCTTTGATTATGGCCCCATAGGTGCTCCTTATAATGCTGTGCCATATATGCTCTGCACCTTTGATTATGGCCCCATAAATGCTCCTTATAATGCTGTGCCATATATGCTCTGCACCTTTGATTATGGCCCCATAGGTGCCCCTTATAAAGCTGTGCCATATATGCTCTGCACCTTTGATTATGGCCCCATAGGTGCCCCTTATAAAGCTGTGCCATATATGCTCTGCACCTTTGATTATGGCCCCATAGATGCCCCTTATAATGCTGTTCCATATATGCTCTGCACCTTTGATTATGGCCCCATAGGTGCTCCTTATAATGCTGTGCCATATATGCTCTGCACCTTTGATTATGGCCCCATAGATGCCCCTTATAATGCTGTGCCATATATGCTCTGCACCTTTGATTATGGCCCCATAGATGCTCCTTATAATGCTGTGCCATATATGCTCTGCACCTTTGATTATGGCCCCATAGGTGCTCCTTATAATGCTGTGCCATATATGCTCTGCACCTTTGATTATGGCCCCATAGATGCCCCTTATAATGCTGTTCCATATATGCTCTGCACCTTTGATTATGGCCCCATAGATGCTCCTTATAATGCTGTGCCATATATGCTCTGCACCTTTGATTATGGCCCCATAGATGCCCCTTATAATGCTGTGCCATATATGCTCTGCACCTTTGATTATGGCCCCATAGATGCTCCTTATAATGCTGTGCCATATATGCTCTGCACCTTTGATTATGGCCCCATAGGTGCTCCTTATAATGCTGTGCCATATATGCTCTGCACCTTTGATTATGGCCCCATAGATGCCCCTTATAATGCTGTTCCATATATGCTCTGCACCTTTGATTATGGCCCCATAGGTGCTCCTTATAATGCTGTGCCATATATGCTCTGCACCTTTGATTATGGCCCCATAGATGCCCCTTATAATGCTGTGCCATATATGCTCTGCACCTTTGATTATGGCCCCATAGATGCTCCTTATAATGCTGTGCCATATATGCTCTGCACCTTTGATTATGGCCCCATAGGTGCTCCTTATAATGCTGTGCCATATATGCTCTGCACCTTTGATTATGGCCCCATAGATGCCCCTTATAATGCTGTTCCATATATGCTCTGCACCTTTGATTATGGCCCCATAGATGCCCCTTATAATGCTGTGCCATATATGCTCTGCACCTTTGATTATGGCCCCATAGGTGCCCCTTATAATGCTGTTCCATATATGCTCTGCACCTTTGATTATGGCCCCATAGATGCCCCTTATAATGCTGTGCAATATATGCTCTGCACCTTTGATTATGGCCCCATAGATGCCCCTTATAATGCTGTGCCATATATGCTCTGCACCTTTGATTATGGCCCCATAGGTGCTCCTTATAATGCTGTGCCATATATGCTCTGCACCTTTGATTATGGCCCCATAGATGCCCCTTATAATGCTGTGCAATATATGCTCTGCACCTTTGATTATGGCCCCATAGATGCCCCTTATAATGCTGTGCCATATATGCTCTGCACCTTTGATTATGGCCCCATAGGTGCCCCTTATAATGCTGTTCCATATATGCTCTGCACCTTTGATTATGGCCCCATAGATGCCCCTTATAATGCTGTTCCATATATGCTCTGCACCTTTGATTATGGCCCCATAGGTGCTCCTTATAATGCTGTGCCATATATGCTCTGCACCTTTGATTATGGCCCCATAGATGCTCCTTATAATGCTGTGCCATATATGCTCTGCACCTTTGATTATGGCCCCATAGGTGCTCCTTATAATGTTGTGCCATCTATGCTCTGCACCTTTGATTATGGCCCCATAGATGCCCCTTATAATGCTGTGCCATATATGCTCTGCACCTTTGATTATGGCCCCATAGATGCTCCTTATAATGCTGTGCCATATATGCTCTGCACCTTTGATTATGGCCCCATAGATGCTCCTTATAATGCTGTGCCATATATGCTCTGCACCTTTGATTATGGCCCCATAGGTGCTCCTTATAATGCTGTGCCATATATGCTCTGCACCTTTGATTATGGCCCCATAGATGCTCCTTATAATGCTGTGCCATATATGCTCTGCACCTTTGATTATGGCCCCATAGATGCCCCTTATAATGCTGTTCCATATATGCTCTGCACCTTTGATTATGGCCCCATAGGTGCCCCTTATAATGCTGTTCCATATATGCTCTGCACCTTTGATTATGGCCCCATAGATGCCCCTTATAATGCTGTGCCATATATGCTCTGCACCTTTGATTATGGCCCCATAGATGCTCCTTATAATGCTGTGCCATATATGCTCTGCACCTTTGATTATGGCCCCATAGGTGCCCCTTATAATGCTGTTCCATATACGCTCTGCACCTTTGATTATGGCCCCATAGATGCCCCTTATAATGCTGTTCCATATACGCTCTGCACCTTTGATTATGGCCCCATAGATGCTCCTTATAATGCTGTGCCATATATGCTCTGCACCTTTGATTATGGCCCCATAGGTGCTCCTTATAATGCTGTGCCATATATGCTCTGCACCTTTGATTATGGCCCCATAAATGCTCCTTATAATGCTGTGCCATATATGCTCTGCACCTTTGATTATGGCCCCATAGATGCCCCTTATAATGCTGTTCCATATATGCTCTGCACCTTTGATTATGGCCCCATAGATGCCCCTTATAATGCTGTTCCATATATGCTCTGCACCTTTGATTATGGCCCCATAGATGCCCCTTATAATGCTGTTCCATATATGCTCTGCACCTTTGATTATGGCCCCATAGATGCTCCTTATAATGCTGTGCCATATATGCTCTGCACCTTTGATTATGGCCCCATAGATGCCCCTTATAATGCTATGCCATATATGCTCTGCACCTTTGATTATGGCCCCATAGGTGCCCCTTATAATGCTGTTCCATATATGCTCTGCACCTTTGATTATGGCCCCATAGGTGCTCCTTATAATGCTGTGCCATATATGCTCTGCACCTTTGATTATGGCCCCATAGATGCCCCTTATAATGCTGTGCCATATATGCTCTGCACCTTTCATTATGGCCCCATAGATGCTCCTTATAATGCTGTGCCATATATGCTCTGCACCTTTGATTATGGCCCCATAGGTGCCCCTTATAATGCTGTGCCATATATGCTCTGCACCTTTGATTATGGCCCCATAAATGCTCCTTATAATGCTGTGCCATATATGCTCTGCACCTTTGATTATGGCCCCATAGGTGCTCCTTATAATGCTGTGCCATATATGCTCTGCACCTTTGATTATGGCCCCATAGATGCCCCTTATAATGCTGTGCCATATATGCTCTTCACCTTTGATTATGGCCCCATATATGCCCCTTATAATGCTGTGCCATATATGCTCTGCACCTTTGATTATGGCCCCATAGATGCTCCTTATAATGCTGTTCCATATATGCTCTGCACCTTTGATTATGGCCCCATAGATGCCCCTTATAATGCTGTTCCATATATGCTCTGCACCTTTGATTATGGCCCCATAGATGCTCCTTATAATGCTGTTCCATATATGCTCTGCACCTTTGATTATGGCCCCATAGGTGCCCCTTATAATGCTGTTCCATATATGCTCTGCACCTTTGATTATGGCCCCATAGGTGCTCCTTATAATGCTGTGCCATATATGCTCTGCACCTTTGATTATGGCCCCATAGATGCTCCTTATAATGCTGTGCCATATATGCTCTGCACCTTTGATTATGGCCCCATAGATGCTCCTTATAATGCTGTGCCATATATGCTCTGCACCTTTGATTATGGCCCCATAGGTGCTCCTTATAATGCTGTGCCATATATGCTCTGCACCTTTGATTATGGCCCCATAGGTGCCCCTTATAAAGCTGTGCCATGTATGCTCTGCACCTTTGATTATGGCCCCATAGGTGCTCCTTATAATGCTGTGCCATATATGCTCTGCACCTTTGATTATGGCCCCATAGATGCTCCTTATAATGCTGTGCCATTTATGCTCTGCACCTTTGATTATGGCCCCATAGATGCTCCTTATAATGCTGTGCCATCTATGCTCTGCACCTTTGATTATGGCCCCATAGGTGCCCCTTATAATGCTGTTCCATATATGCTCTGCACCTTTGATTATGGCCCCATAGATGCCCCTTATAATGCTGTTCCATATATGCTCTGCACCTTTGATTATGGCCCCATAGGTGCCCCTTATAATGCTGTTCCATATATGCTCTGCACCTTTGATTATGGCCCCATAGATGCTCCTTATAATGCTGTGCCATATATGCTCTGCACCTTTGATTATGGCCCCATAGGTGCCCCTTATAATGCTGTGCCATATATGCTCTGCACCTTTGATTATGGCCCCATAAATGCTCCTTATAATGCTGTGCCATATATGCTCTGCACCTTTGATTATGGCCCCATAGATGCCCCTTATAATGCTGTTCCATATATGCTCTGCACCTTTGATTATGGCCCCATAGGTGCCCCTTATAATGCTGTTCCATATATGCTCTGCACCTTTGATTATGGCCCCATAGGTGCTCCTTATAATGCTGTGCCATTTATGCTCTGCACCTTTGATTATGGCCCCATAGATGCCCCTTATAATGCTGTGCCATATATGCTCTGCACCTTTCATTATGGCCCCATAGGTGCCCCTTATAATGCTGTTCCATATATGCTCTGCACCTTTGATTATGGCCCCATAGATGCTCCTTATAATGCTGTGCCATTTATGCTCTGCACCTTTGATTATGGCCCCATAGATGCTCCTTATAATGCTGTGCCATATATGCTCTGCACCTTTGATTATGGCCCCATAGGTGCCCCTTATAATGCTGTGCCATATATGCTCTGCACCTTTGATTATGACCCCATAGGTGCTCCTTATAATGCTGTGCCATATATGCTCTGCACCTTTGATTATGGCCCCATAGATGCCCCTTATAATGCTGTGCCATATATGCTCTTCACCTTTGATTATGGCCCCATAGATGCCCCTTATAATGCTGTGCCATATATGCTCTGCACCTTTCATTATGGCCCCATAGGTGCTCCTTATAATGCTGTGCCATATATGCTCTGCACCTTTGATTATGGCCCCATAGATGCCCCTTATAATGCTGTGCCATATATGCTCTGCACCTTTGATTATGGCCCCATAGATGCCCCTTATAATGCTGTGCCATATATGCTCTGCACCTTTCATTATGGCCCCATAGATGCTCCTTATAATGCTGTGCCATATATGCTCTGCACCTTTGATTATGGCCCCATAGGTGCCCCTTATAATGCTGTGCCATATATGCTCTGCACCTTTGATTATGGCCCCATAAATGCTCCTTATAATGCTGTGCCATATATGCTCTGCACCTTTGATTATGGCCCCATAGGTGCTCCTTATAATGCTGTGCCATATATGCTCTGCACCTTTGATTATGGCCCCATAGGTGTCCCTTATAATGCTGTTCCATATATGCTCTGCACCTTTGATTATGGCCCCATAGGTGCTCCTTATAATGCTGTGCCATATATGCTCTGCACCTTTGATTATGGCCCCATAGGTGCTCCTTATAATGTTGTGCCATATATGCTCTACACCTTTGATTATGGCCCCATAGATGCCTCTTATAATGCTGTTCCATATATGCTCTGCACCTTTGATTATGGCCCCATAGATGCCTCTTATAATGCTGTTCCATATATGCTCTGCACCTTTGATTATGGCCCCATAGATGCCCCTTATAATGCTGTGCCATATATGCTCTGCACCTTTGATTATGGCCCCATAGGTGCCCCTTATAATGCTGTTCCATATATGCTCTGCACCTTTGATTATGGCCCCATAGATGCCCCTTATAATGCTGTTCCATATATGCTCTGCACCTTTGATTATGGCCCCATAGGTGCTCCTTATAATGCTGTTCCATATATGCTCTGCACCTTTGATTATGGCCCCATAGGTGCCCCTTATAATGCTGTTCCATATATGCTCTGCACCTTTGATTATGGCCCCATAGATGCCCCTTATAATGCTGTTCCATATATGCTCTGCACCTTTGATTATGGCCCCATAGGTGCTCCTTATAATGCTGTGCCATATATGCTCTGCACCTTTGATTATGGCCCCATAGGTGCCCCTTATAATGCTGTTCCATATATGCTCTGCACCTTTGATTATGGCCCCATAGATGCCCCTTATAATGCTGTTCCATATATGCTCTGCACCTTTGATTATGGCCCCATAGGTGCTCCTTATAATGCTGTTCCATATATGCTCTGCACCTTTGATTATGGCCCCATAGGTGCCCCTTATAATGCTGTTCCATATATGCTCTGCACCTTTGATTATGGCCCCATAGATGCCCCTTATAATGCTGTGCCATATATGCTCTGCACCTTTGATTATGGCCCCATAGGTGCCCCTTATAATGCTGTGCCATATATGCTCTGCACCTTTGATTATGGCCCCATAGGTGCTCCTTATAATGCTGTGCCATATATGCTCTGCACCTTTGATTATGGCCCCATAGATGCTCCTTATAATGCTGTGCCATATATGCTCTGCACCTTTGATTATGGCCCCATAGGTGCCCCTTATAATGCTGTTCCATATATGCTCTGCACCTTTGATTATGGCCCCATAGATGCACCTTATAATGCTGTTCCATATATGCTCTGCACCTTTGATTATGGCCCCATAGGTGCTCCTTATAATGCTGTTCCATATATGCTCTGCACCTTTGATTATGGCCCCATAGGTGCCCCTTATAATGCTGTTCCATATATGCTCTGCACCTTTGATTATGGCCCCATAGATGCCCCTTATAATGCTGTGCCATATATGCTCTGCACCTTTGATTATGGCCCCATAGGTGCTCCTTATAATGCTGTTCCATATATGCTCTGCACCTTTGATTATGGCCCCATAGATGCCCCTTATAATGCTGTTCCATATATGCTCTGCACCTTTGATTATGGCCCCATAGGTGCCCCTTATAATGCTGTGCCATATATGCTCTGCACCTTTGATTATGGCCCCATAGATGCTCCTTATTATGCTGTGCCATATATGCTCTGCACCTTTGATTATGGCCCCATAGATGCCCCTTATAATGCTGTGCCATATATGCTCTGCACCTTTGATTATGGCCCCATAGGTGCCCCTTATAATGCTGTGCCATATATGCTCTGCACCTTTGATTATGGCCCCATAGATGCTCCTTATAATGCTGTGCCATTTATGCTCTGCACCTTTGATTATGGCCCCATAGATGCCCCTTATAATGCTGTGCCATATATGCTCTGCACCTTTGATTATGGCCCCATAGATGCCCCTTATAATGCTGTGCCATATATGCTCTGCACCTTTGATTATGGCCCCATAGGTGCCCCTTATAATGCTGTGCCATATATGCTCTGCACCTTTGATTATGGCCCCATAAATGCTCCTTATAATGCTGTGCCATATATGCTCTGCACCTTTGATTATGGCCCCATAGATGCCCCTTATAATGCTGTGCCATATATGCTCTGCACCTTTGATTATGGCCCCATAAATGCTCCTTATATTGCTGTGCCATATATGCTCTGCACCTTTGATTATGGCCCCATAGATGCTCCTTATAATGCTGTGCCATATATGCTCTGCACCTTTGATTATGGCCCCATAAATGCTCCTTATAATGCTGTGCCATATATGCTCTGCACCTTTGATTATGGCCCCATAGGTGCTCCTTATAATGCTGTGCCATATATGCTCTGCACCTTTGATTATGGCCCCATAAATGCTCCTTATAATGCTGTGCCATATATGCTCTGCACCTTTGATTATGGCCCCATAGGTGCCCCTTATAAAGCTGTGCCATATATGCTCTGCACCTTTGATTATGGCCCCATAGGTGCCCCTTATAAAGCTGTGCCATATATGCTCTGCACCTTTGATTATGGCCCCATAGATGCCCCTTATAATGCTGTTCCATATATGCTCTGCACCTTTGATTATGGCCCCATAGGTGCCCCTTATAATGCTGTGCCATATATGCTCTGCACCTTTGATTATGGCCCCATAGATGCTCCTTATAATGCTGTGCCATATATGCTCTGCACCTTTGATTATGGCCCCATAGGTGCTCCTTATAATGCTGTGCCATATATGCTCTGCACCTTTGATTATGGCCCCATAGATGCCCCTTATAATGCTGTTCCATATATGCTCTGCACCTTTGATTATGGCCCCATAGATGCCCCTTATAATGCTGTTCCATATATGCTCTGCACCTTTGATTATGGCCCCATAGATGCCCCTTATAATGCTGTTCCATATATGCTCTGCACCTTTGATTATGGCCCCATAGATGCCCCTTATAATGCTGTGCCATATATGCTCTGCACCTTTGATTATGGCCCCATAGGTGCCCCTTATAATGCTGTTCCATATATGCTCTGCACCTTTGATTATGGCCCCATAGATGCCCCTTATAATGCTGTGCAATATATGCTCTGCACCTTTGATTATGGCCCCATAGATGCCCCTTATAATGCTGTGCCATATATGCTCTGCACCTTTGATTATGGCCCCATAGGTGCTCCTTATAATGCTGTGCCATATATGCTCTGCACCTTTGATTATGGCCCCATAGATGCCCCTTATAATGCTGTGCAATATATGCTCTGCACCTTTGATTATGGCCCCATAGATGCCCCTTATAATGCTGTGCCATATATGCTCTGCACCTTTGATTATGGCCCCATAGGTGCCCCTTATAATGCTGTTCCATATATGCTCTGCACCTTTGATTATGGCCCCATAGATGCCCCTTATAATGCTGTTCCATATATGCTCTGCACCTTTGATTATGGCCCCATAGGTGCTCCTTATAATGCTGTGCCATATATGCTCTGCACCTTTGATTATGGCCCCATAGATGCTCCTTATAATGCTGTGCCATATATGCTCTGCACCTTTGATTATGGCCCCATAGATGCTCCTTATAATGCTGTGCCATATATGCTCTGCACCTTTGATTATGGCCCCATAGATGCTCCTTATAATGCTGTGCCATATATGCTCTGCACCTTTGATTATGGCCCCATAGGTGCTCCTTATAATGCTGTGCCATATATGCTCTGCACCTTTGATTATGGCCCCATAGATGCTCCTTATAATGCTGTGCCATATATGCTCTGCACCTTTGATTATGGCCCCATAGATGCCCCTTATAATGCTGTTCCATATATGCTCTGCACCTTTGATTATGGCCCCATAGGTGCCCCTTATAATGCTCTTCCATATATGCTCTGCACCTTTGATTATGGCCCCATAGATGCCCCTTATAATGCTGTGCCATATATGCTCTGCACCTTTGATTATGGCCCCATAGATGCTCCTTATAATGCTGTGCCATATATGCTCTGCACCTTTGATTATGGCCCCATAGGTGCTCCTTATAATGCTGTTCCATATATGCTCTGCACCTTTGATTATGGCCCCATAGATGCCCCTTATAATGCTGTTCCATATATGCTCTGCACCTTTGATTATGGCCCCATAGATGCTCCTTATAATGCTGTGCCATTTATGCTCTGCACCTTTGATTATGGCCCCATAGGTGCCCCTTATAATGCTGTTCCATATATGCTCTGCACCTTTGATTATGGCCCCATAGATGCCCCTTATAATGCTGTTCCATATATGCTCTGCACCTTTGATTATGGCCCCATAGGTGCCCCTTATAATGCTGTTCCATATATGCTCTGCACCTTTGATTATGGCCCCATAGATGCTCCTTATAATGCTGTGCCATATATGCTCTGCACCTTTGATTATGGCCCCATAGGTGCCCCTTATAATGCTGTGCCATATATGCTCTGCACCTTTGATTATGGCCCCATAAATGCTCCTTATAATGCTGTGCCATATATGCTCTGCACCTTTGATTATGGCCCCATAGATGCCCCTTATAATGCTGTTCCATATATGCTCTGCACCTTTGATTATGGCCCCATAGGTGCCCCTTATAATGCTGTTCCATATATGCTCTGCACCTTTGATTATGGCCCCATAGGTGCTCCTTATAATGCTGTGCCATTTATGCTCTGCACCTTTGATTATGGCCCCATAGATGCCCCTTATAATGCTGTGCCATATATGCTCTGCACCTTTCATTATGGCCCCATAGGTGCCCCTTATAATGCTGTTCCATATATGCTCTGCACCTTTGATTATGGCCCCATAGATGCTCCTTATAATGCTGTGCCATATATGCTCTGCACCTTTGATTATGGCCCCATAGATGCTCCTTATAATGCTGTGCCATTTATGCTCTGCACCTTTGATTATGGCCCCATAGATGCTCCTTATAATGCTGTGCCATATATGCTCTGCACCTTTGATTATGGCCCCATAGGTGCCCCTTATAATGCTGTGCCATATATGCTCTGCACCTTTGATTATGACCCCATAGGTGCTCCTTATAATGCTGTGCCATATATGCTCTGCACCTTTGATTATGGCCCCATAGATGCCCCTTATAATGCTGTGCCATATATGCTCTTCACCTTTGATTATGGCCCCATAGATGCCCCTTATAATGCTGTGCCATATATGCTCTGCACCTTTCATTATGGCCCCATAGGTGCTCCTTATAATGCTGTGCCATATATGCTCTGCACCTTTGATTATGGCCCCATAGATGCCCCTTATAATGCTGTGCCATATATGCTCTGCACCTTTGATTATGGCCCCATAGATGCCCCTTATAATGCTGTGCCATATATGCTCTGCACCTTTCATTATGGCCCCATAGATGCTCCTTATAATGCTGTGCCATATATGCTCTGCACCTTTGATTATGGCCCCATAGGTGCCCCTTATAATGCTGTGCCATATATGCTCTGCACCTTTGATTATGGCCCCATAAATGCTCCTTATAATGCTGTGCCATATATGCTCTGCACCTTTGATTATGGCCCCATAGGTGCTCCTTATAATGCTGTGCCATATATGCTCTGCACCTTTGATTATGGCCCCATAGGTGTCCCTTATAATGCTGTTCCATATATGCTCTGCACCTTTGATTATGGCCCCATAGGTGCTCCTTATAATGCTGTGCCATATATGCTCTGCACCTTTGATTATGGCCCCATAGATGCTCCTTATAATGCTGTGCCATATATGCTCTGCACCTTTGATTATGGCCCCATAGGTGCTCCTTATAATGCTGTGCCATATATGCTCTGCACCTTTGATTATGGCCCCATAGATGCTCCTTATAATGCTGTGCCATATATGCTCTGCACCTTTGATTATGGCCCCATAGGTGCCCCTTATAAAGCTGTGCCATGTATGCTCTGCACCTTTGATTATGGCCCCATAGGTGCTCCTTATAATGCTGTGCCATATATGCTCTGCACCTTTGATTATGGCCCCATAGGTGCTCCTTATAATGCTGTGCCATATATGCTCTGCACCTTTGATTATGGCCCCATAGGTGCCCCTTATAAAGCTGTGCCATATATAATGCTCTGCACCTTTGATTATGGCCCCATAGGTGCTCCTTATAATGCTGTGCCATATATGCTCTGCACCTTTGATTATGGCCCCATAGGTGCCCCTTATAAAGCTGTGCCCCATATATGCTCTGCACCTTTGATTATGGCCCCATAGGTGCCCCTTATAATGCTGTTCCATATATGCTCTGCACCTTTGATTATGGCCCCATAGGTGCTCCTTATAATGCTGTGCCATATATGCTCTGCACCTTTGATTATGGCCCCATAGGTGCTCCTTATAATGCTGTGCCATATATGCTCTGCACCTTTGATTATGGCCCCATAGATGCTCCTTATAATGCTGTGCCATATATGCTCTGCACCTTTGATTATGGCCCCATAAATGCTCCTTATAATGCTGTGCCATATATGCTCTGCACCTTTGATTATGGCCCCATAGATGCCCCTTATAATGCTGTTCCATATATGCTCTGCACCTTTGATTATGGCCCCATAGATGCCCCTTATAATGCTGTGCCATATATGCTCTGCACCTTTGATTATGGCCCCATAGGTGCCCCTTATAATGCTGTGCCATATATGCTCTGCACCTTTGATTATGGCCCCATAGGTGCTCCTTATAAAGCTGTGCCATATATGCTCTGCACCTTTGATTATGGCCCCATAGGTGCTCCTTATAATGCTGTGCCATATATGCTCTGCACCTTTGATTATGGCCCCATAGGTGCTCCTTATAATGCTGTGCCATATATGCTCTGCACCTTTGATTATGGCCCCATAAATGCTCCTTATAATGCTGTGCCATATATGCTCTGCACCTTTGATTATGGCCCCATAGGTGCTCCTTATAATGCTGTGCCATATATGCTCTGCACCTTTGATTATGGCCCCATAGATGCTCCTTATAATGCTGTGCCATATATGCTCTGCACCTTTGATTATGGCCCCATAGGTGCTCCTTATAATGCTGTGCCATATATGCTCTGCACCTTTGATTATGGCCCCATAGGTGCTCCTTATAAAGCTGTGCCATATATGCTCTGCACCTTTGATTATGGCCCCATAGGTGCCCCTTATAATGCTGTGCCATATATGCTCTGCACCTTTAGGGCCCCATAGGTGCCCCTTATAATGCTGTGCCATATATGCTCTGCACCTTTGATTATGGCCCCATAAATGCTCCTTATAATGCTGTGCCCCATATATGCTCTGCACCTTTGATTATGGCCCCATAGGTGCTCCTTATAATGCTGTGCCATATATGCTCTGCACCTTTGATTATGGCCCCATAGGTGCTCCTTATAATGCTGTTCCATATATGCTCTGCACCTTTGATTATGGCCCCATAAATGCTCCTTATAATGCTGTGCCATATATGCTCTGCACCTTTGATTATGGCCCCATAGGTGCTCCTTATAATGCTGTGCCATATATGCTCTGCACCGTTGATTATGGCCCCATAGGTGCTCCTTATAAAGCTGTGCCATATATGCTCTGCACCTTTGATTATGGCCCCATAGGTGCTCCTTATAATGCTGTGCCATATATGCTCTGCACCTTTGATTATGGCCCCATAGGTGCCCCTTATAATGCTGTGCCATATATGCTCTGCACCTTTGATTATGGCCCCATAGGTGCTCCTTATAATGCTGTTCCATATATGCTCTGCACCTTTGATTATGGCCCCATAGGTGCTCCTTATAATGCTGTTCCATATATGCTCTGCACCTTTGATTATGGCCCCATAAATGCTCCTTATAATGCTGTGCCATATATGCTCTGCACCTTTGATTATGGCCCCATAGGTGCTCCTTATAATGCTGTTCCATATATGCTCTGCACCTTTGATTATGGCCCCATAGGTGCCCCTTATAATGCTGTGCCATATATGCTCTGCACCTTTGATTATGGCCCCATAGGTGCTCCTTATAATGCTGTTCCATATATGCTCTGCACCTTTGATTATGGCCCCATAAATGCTCCTTATAATGCTGTGCCATATATGCTCTGCACCTTTGATTATGGCCCCATAGGTGCTCCTTATAATGCTGTGCCATATATGCTCTGCACCGTTGATTATGGCCCCATAGGTGCTCCTTATAAAGCTGTGCCATATATGCTCTGCACCTTTGATTATGGCCCCATAGGTGCTCCTTATAATGCTGTGCCATATATGCTCTGCACCTTTGATTATGGCCCCATAGGTGCTCCTTATAATGCTGTTCCATATATGCTCTGCACCTTTGATTATGGCCCCATAAATGCTCCTTATAATGCTGTGCCATATATGCTCTGCACCTTTGATTATGGCCCCATAGGTGCTCCTTATAATGCTGTTCCATATATGCTCTGCACCTTTGATTATGGCCCCATAGGTGCTCCTTATAAAGCTGTGCCATATATGCTCTGCACCTTTGATTATGGCCCCATAGGTGCTCCTTATAAAGCTGTGCCATATATGCTCTGCACCTTTGATTATGGCCCCATAGGTGCTCCTTATAATGCTGTTCCATATATGCTCTGCACCTTTCATTATGGCCCCATAGGTGCTCCTTATAATGCTGTGCCATATATGCTCTGCACCTTTGATTATGGCCCCATAGGTGCTCCTTATAATGCTGTTCCATATATGCTCTGCACCTTTCATTATGGCCCCATAGGTGCCCCTTATAATGCTGTGCCATATATGCTCTGCACCTTTCATTATGGCCCCATAGGTGCTCCTTATAATGCTGTGCCATATATGCTCTGCACCTTTGATTATGGCCCCATAGGTGCTCCTTATAATGCTGTTCCATATATGCTCTGCACCTTTCATTATGGCCCCATAGGTGCTCCTTATAATGCTGTGCCATATAGAATGCGGCTGCAATAAAAAAAAAAAATCACATACTCACCTCTCTTCTCAGGACGCCGGCGCTTTCAATAATTACCTGCTCCTCTGCGGCTCCGTCTCCAGCACTGACGCTCAGCAGAGGGCGCGCACTGACTACGTCACAGCGCCCTCTAACCTGAGCGTCATTGCTAGAGGACGCAGGAGACGGAGCCGCAACAGAGCGAGGAGCAGGTAATTATAGCGCAGCGCTCCCCTTACCTGCTGCGGCGCAGTCCCTGCGGTCCCTGCTTCTCCGGCGCTGCAGATTCTTCCTGTAATTGAGCGGTCACATGGCACCCATCATTTACAGCAATGAATATGCGGCTCCTCCCCTATGGGAGGTGGAGCTGCCTATTCATATTTCTGTAATGAGCGGTGCCATGTGACCGCTCAGTACAGGAAGAATCTGCAGCGTCGGGGAAGCCAGGGACTGCAGGGACTGCGCCGCAGCAGGTAAGTATAATTACACAGCCCCCGCTCCCCCTCCCCTGCCGACCCCCGGGTATATGACTCGAGTATAAGCTGAGAGGGGGACTTTCAGCCCAAAAAAATGGGCTGAAAATCTCGGCTTATACTCGAGTATATACGGTATATTTTTTAATTTTCCCAAACCCTTCATGACATGGCGATTCCATTTTTTCGTTTTGGTTTTTCTCTCCTCTTCTTCCAATATAGGTGTATGATGGCTTGTTTTGTGCGGGAAGAGTTGTAGTTTTTAATGACACTATTCATTCTAACACATAGCATACTGGAAAACAGGGAAAAAAATTCTAAGTGCTTTGAAATTGCACAATTGTTTTGTGGGTTTTTTTATTTACTATTTTCACTATTTTGTAAAATGGACCTGAAATTATGATTCCCTAGGTCAGTACAAGTACGTAAACATCAAAAATGTATAGTTGGGGTATACCATGTTGGGGTAGATACGATGTTCTGATTGCCTCTTATTGCATTTTATTGCAATGTTGTGGCGTTTAGTTCCGACGTTTGCCAATCGGATAAAATCACTGTATATTTTGATAGATCACACGTTTACGAACGCAGTGATAACATGTATGCATATTTTTTATTATTGTTTTATTTTTAATGGGGCAAAAGGGGGATGATTTGACCTTTTTTTTGTTTTAATTTTTTTTCACTTTTCACTTTAATTAATAGTCCTCTTAGGGGACATGAAGCTATAATCATTTGATCGCTTGTGCTATACATAGCAGTCATTTATAAAGAAATTTCCTATGAACTGCACCCCTTTAAAAAGCAAATATCAACGTCAACATGGCTCCTCCTAAAAAGTACGCCAATGACAATGAAAGGAAAGCAGCAAAGGCACAACATCAAAGACACCAACGTGCAAATGAGAAAGCCTGCCCCTATCGTGACATTACCGCCCTTCTTTATACATATATACTGTATTGAGAGAGAGAGAATGAGAGAGAGAGATGTATTGAAGAATATGATGTAAATATGTGTAAATGAGACATAGATAATTGCTTTATGTAAAAGCTCAAACGCATTGTAATCGGATAGCAATCGCATGGATGTTAATCGGGTAGTAGGTGTTAAAAATTGGATTGTACTCGCATGAATATCGCATCATACCTGCACAACACTAGTCCTACTTCTCTGGACCAAAATCAGAACTTTTTTTTCACATTGCTGGGTATGATCCCTTTGTGAAGGTGCAGGAGCCAAGGAACAAATGGAGGAGGACGATGAAGAAGAGGTGATGGGCGTGAAACAGTCAGGAGATGAAGAGGATAATGATCCCCTCTCTCTTTTCTATGGTTGGCGGGAGGAGGCGGAGGAAGCAAGCTTGAGTGTTACTGCACCAACAACATACTATGGACTTACATCTCATGGAAGTGCCCCACACATGAGCACCTTCTTGCTGCACTATCTGCAACATGATGCCTGTATTGTTAGGATTAGAAATAGTGCTAACTACTGGGTTGCCACTCTGTTAGATCCACGGTATAAGAGTAACTTTTCCCAGATGCTTTCTCCCCTGCAAAGGGAGGCGCACATGCTGGAGTGTCAAAATATGCTTGTAGACAATCTGAAGGATGGTGTTCACTAAGACAGTAGCGAGGCACACAGTGTGCATCACAGTTATAGACTTCTTTCCCTGGGAATGTTGAGTTGTCAATGCAAAAACATTACCAGCAGCAGCATTGTAAGTGGCGGAAATAATTTCTGTGAGTCTTTTCAAACATTTTTAGAGCAGCTCATGCACCAGCAGAACAGAGTATAAGTCTGACACATAGTGAGCGACTGGAGAGGATGGTGCTGGAGTATCTTGAGCTCAAGATCAATGCAATCGGGGGAGGGTTTGACCCTTTTGCATTTTGGTTTTCAAAAATGGAAGAGTGGCCTGTGATTGCCTGTCATGGCTTGGAGGTTTTGCTGTGCCCAGCAGCCAGCGTTCTCTCAGAACTTGTCTTCAGCGTTACTGGTGGTGTCCTGATGGATAAGCCCATTTGACTATCTCCTGAAATTGTGGACCACGTAGCTTTCATCAAAATGAACAAGTCACAGATCTACAATGACCTTTGTACCCCAGTCGCAGACTGGGCAGACTAGGCGATGGTGTAGTGTTTAGTGTGCTGCATTGATCTCACGTTATTGCAGTCCAGCTGGTGGGTTGCCTGTATTTAAATTGGTGTCAGACCCTCATTATACTATTTCTACTCTGGGGAAATTGATGCCACTTTAGTGGTGTCTGCTCCTAATTTTTGTAAATGTTTGGACTCCAAGTTGGGTCTCCTTCATGTGTGTTGCTTGCAGCAATAGGACTCCCAGACCCTTAGGCCTGCACTTACTTTCAGTCAACTTCCTGTGTTACTATTCTTAATTTTTTTTAAATAATTGTAGTCTAAGAAGCTGATATTTGTGCCAACTAAGTGTGGCTGAGCAGAAAAGCAGTTTGAGTTGTTGCACCAGGTATCAGAGCTCCCAGCAAAGCAAGCCTACATGGGTTCCTCACCTACATTTTAATTTGAACGTAAATTCAAAGCTGTAAATGCTGGCCTAGATCCTGGCTTAGTGGCCCCATGTCTGACTGCTGCTGTGCCATTATAAAATAATATTGTGGGTCAATTGATGCCACTTTTCCTGGTGTCTGTCCATAATCTTTGGAAATGTTTGGACTCCAAGTTGGGTCTCCTTCATGTGTGTTGCCTGAATTTGGGAGGGCTCTCAGAGCACCAGTCATACACCTGTCACTCATCCACCTGTTACTGATCAATGTTTAAGCTAGAAATGCTGGTTTATGCCCTGTCCCAGGTCCTGTCCTATGCATAAATGCTGCGCAATTATACTATTTGTACTCTGGGTCAGTTGGGTGGTTGGAAAGTTGTGAAGCAGGGGGACACAAGGGTAATTGGGGTGTCACCTCTGAGGACTGTACTGGGTGTGATGTTAATGTGGAGGCAGGGCCGTATTTAGAGTTTCTGCTGCCCTAGGCACTTTTTGTGCTGCCTACCCCTTTGGTGAGTATGACACTATCGGCAGTGACTTTGGCAAAAATCACTGATATGAAAGTAGCCTTTTGCAGCAGATCCGGTAGTTTTTCAGCATCTGCGGCGTAACGGATCACTTACGGCAACACTGCGTTCAGTCTCATTCATTCCCTATGGGACTTGCGGACATGTCTGGCACTTGCTGTTTTGCAGCAATCCGGCAAATGCGGTATTTGCAGCAATGGAAAAAAACGCTGCTAGCAGTGTTTTTTTGTTTCACCGCAAGTGCAAAACCGCAAGTGCCGCACATGTCCGCAAGTAGCCATCACTACCTGTCCCTGCACCTTGCTAGCTCATCCCTAACCATCCCTCTGACCTAAAACTACACTATAAAGCTTTAGAAAAACAATTTATTAACTGACATATTCCTACGATAATGAGGCTCCAGCGCAGACTGGGACGGGCAGTCTCCAGGTCTCCATTCTCTCTGTGCACACCCTCAGTCCCTGCCTCACTGCCTCTGCATAGACATCCCTCCACCGGACCGGTAATCGCCGCTCGCAGTAGCATACCGGCAGAGGTGTATCTAGGGTTTCTGGCACCAGGGGCAAGAATTCACCAAGGACATATGCGGTTTTCACACTTAGTCATGTACACGAGCTCCTCTCCCTAATGCTCTCAATGATCAGTGAAAAACAGAGAAGCAGAAGGGAAGCTTGTTGTCACAGGACCACAAGTATGAAAATCACATATGAGTGAAGTGTCCATGTGACGACTACCAGAACCTGCAGAGCTGAATCCTGACATCACAGCTTCTGAATTCTCACAACCAATGCACTGCACACTTTTAGGATTCTCCCTGGCCGGAGGACAGTCATGTCAGCACAAGCATGTGATTTGTATACTTCTGGCCACATTCCGACTAGACGTGCCTGGCCTCACTCAGTTCATTTTCATTGAGTGAGGCCACACATGTCTAGTTAGCATGTGACCGCATGTATGTAGATCGCAGCACGAGAGAATCCTGACAGCGTGCAGTGCGCACTGTGAGAATTCAGAAGTCTGCAGTCACATAGAATGACTGCAGGCTCATTACAAACCTGGACATCCCCTTTAAAGCTCCTAACATAAATAAAAACATGAGAGTTAGTCAATATCACAAATAACATTTACATCCAGATACCTTATAGATGACGTCGCCTCTGGAGTCGTTCTCCTTCTTTTCTTCATCTTGTCCAGACCCCATGATGAGTTTTATCATCCGCAGTCGTCTCTGCAGATTCCATCTTCTCCGCTCTTTTGCAGAAAATCTCCACATGACACCCTTAAAGATACAAGTGTCATTATAATGCTCCTGAATAAAAAATTGCCCCTCACTATATTGGCTGCACAAAATATGACCCCCACACTGTCCCTCTTATGGTAGATGCTCTTCACACTGACCTCTCCTTTCCCTACCGGCCCCCTCCTCACACTGTCCTCTCACAATGTGTCCCCCCTATAGGGCCCAGTATTTATACTGTACTCTCTCATCACACTCCCCCTCCTTGGTATACTGTCCTCTCCTGGCTGTGCCCTTACACTATCCCTCCATGCTACGCCCCCACTACTCAGTTTCTATTCTGTGCCCACTCAGTTTTGTCCCCCCATACTGTCTCCTCACACTATTCCCCTCCCTCCTCATACTGTCTCCTCTCACATCCCCCTGTTCACCATACTGTCTCCTCATATATTTACCTCCTCACTTTCTATACTGCCTGGTCACCTGTCTCCCCATACTGTCCTGCACACATCCCATCACCCTCACTCCCTGTACTTCGTCCACACCTGTCCACATACATTTTTCACATTGCTACTCATACTGTGTCCACATACATTCCTCTGTCGCTCCCCATAATGTCTGCACCCATCCCCCACACTGTTTCCTCATACATGCCCCCCATTCCCCCAGTACTGTTTCCTCATACATGCCCCCCATTCTCCTGTACTGTTTCCTCATACATGCCCCCCATTCCCCAGTACTGTTTCCTCATACATGCCCCCCATTCCCCAGTACTGTTTCCCAATCTCCCCCTTTGCTATTCATTTTGTGTCCTCAAATCTGACCCCACACATTAAAAAACCCCATCCCCACTCAAATTTTCCACACATAATAAATCCCGCCATCTCCGTGCACTTAATCTTTGGTGTCTTCAGCTCCACTGGGTAAGCATATTGACTCTAGTATAAGCCGGGTATGCATTGTCCCCTCATTCCTATCCCAGTATGTGTGGTTCCACCCGTCCTGTTTTGCTCTGTGTGGCTCCCCCCTGTTGTATGCATGGCTCCCCTGTCCAATCTGGTATGCATGGCTCCCCCCCTCCCACCCTGTATGCATGGCTCCCCCCCCTCCCACCCTGTATGCATGGCTCCCCCCCTCCCACCCTGTATGCATGGCTTTGCTCCCCCTCCTCCCATCTTTGTATGCATGGCTCCCCCCCTCCCATCCTTGTATGTGTGGCTCTGCTCCCCCCTTCTCCCATCTTTGAATGTGTGGCTCTGCTCCCCCTCCTCTCATCCTTGTATGCTTGGCTCCCCCCTCCCATCCTGTATTCATGGCTCTGCTTCCCCTCCTCCCATCTTTGTATGCGTGGCTCTGCTCCCCCTCCTCCCATCTTTGCATGCGTGGCTCTGCTCCCCCTCCTCCCATCTTTGTATGCGTGGCTCTGCTCCCCCTCCTCCCATCTTTGTATGCGTGGCTCTGCTCCCCCTCCTCCCATCTTTGTATGCGTGGCTCTGCTCTTCCTCTCCCATCTTTGTATGCGTGGCTCTGCACCCCCTCCTCCCATCTTTGTATGCGTGGCTCTGCTCCTCCCTCCTCCCATTCTTGTATCCGTGGCTCTGCTCCTCCCATCTTAGTATGCGTGGCTCCCCCTCCCATCCTTGTATGCGTGGCTCTGCTCCCCCCTCCTCCCATCTTTGTATGCGTGGCTCTGCTCCCCCTCTTCCCATCCTTGTATGCATGGCTCCTCCCATCCTTGCATGCATGGCTCTGCTTACCCTCCTCCCATCTTTGTATGCATGGCTCTGTCCCCCTCCTCCCATCTTTGCATGCGTGGCTCTGCTCCCCCTCCTCCCATCTTTGTATGCGTGGCTCTGCTCCCCCTCCTCCCATCTTTGTATGCGTGGCTCTGCTCCCCCTCCTTCCATCTTTGTCTGTGTGGCTCTGCTCCCCCTCTCCCATCTTTGTATGCGTGGCTCTGCACCCCCCACTCGAGGGGGGTGGGCGGGCGGTCGGACCCAAGCTTTAAAGAAAAAAACCTTGCTCAGGTGCTGCCCCCGCATCCTGGCGCCCTGGGCATGTGCTCTCACGTGCCTAGAGGCAAATACAGCCCTGGGTGGAGGAAGAGGAGGAGAGGCCACTTTATGCAGCACTTGCCATCCAAGGGAGCACATGCCCTTTCTGGCCCTCATCTACCATGCGTACCGCCATGCGGCTGCGAAAGAAAGGGAGTCGAGTAGCCCGTCCAGTAACAGAAGTTGTCAGTTGTCTTTGGATAGGACGAGCTGGTGTTTTTTCAGTAGAAATTTTAGTAACATTAGACCCTAACCCATGCATACCTCTAACACCAACCCTATTCCCCCTTCCATCATGACCTTACATTTTCCCACTCAAGTTGGGTGTACCCTTCCCTCTCTTTTAACCAGCTGTTTCACAACTCTAGGCCCACACCTGTCAGTCAACTATCATTAAATTAACAATCTGTATTTATTTGCTTCAATAGTGTGGCTGGACCACAAAATTAGCACAAAAGATTTAGATGCTGAAATGTGGACTTCTGGATAGACAACACAATTAGCACAAGGATTTAGTTGCTGAAATGTATACTGTTGGCTTGACCACACAATTTGCACAAATGATTTAGAATCTGAAATGTGGACTCCTGGATGGATCATATTATTAGAACAAACTATTTAGATTCTGAAATGTGGACTCCTGGATGGATCATATTATTAGCACAAACTATTTAGATTCTGAAATGTGGACTCCTGGTTGGACCACACCATTAGCACAAAGGATTTAGATTCAGAAATGTAGCCTGGTGTCTGGACCACTATTAGCAGAAAGGATTTAGATTCTGAAATGTGGACTACTGTCTGGACCACACTATTAGCAGAAAAGATTTAGATTAAGAAATGTGAGCTCCTGGCTGGCCCACACTTTTAGCACAAGCAAATTAGATTCTGACTAGTGATGAGCGAATATACTTGTTACTCGAGATTTCCTGAGCACGCTCGGGTGTCCTCCGAGTATTTTTTAGTGCTCGGAGCTTTAGTTTTCTTCCCCACAGCTGGATGATTTACAGCTAATAGCCTGCGTGATTACATGTGGGGATTCCCCAGCAACCAGGCAACCCCCACATGTACTTAGCCTGGCTAATAGCTGTAAATCATTCAGCTGAGGCGATGAAAACTAAATCTCCGACCACTAAAAAATACTCAGAGGACACCCGAGCGTGCTCAGGAAATCTCGAGTAACGAGTATATTCGCTCATCACTAATTCTGACATGTGGCCTGGTCTCTGGCCCACACTATTAGCACACACGATTTAGATCCTGGTAGGTCGATTTCACACAGGATCCTATCTATCTGAGATATCTGACTACTTGCAGCAGGAGCAGCCTCTCTGTGCTGTTACACTGACAAAATAATGCAAAAACAAGTCCGCTTTTTATAAGGAGAGGGACATGTGACTCCGGTAGCCAATGACAGAAACCCTTGTGTCTGGACATTATGGATGGTTTCTGTCCCTAATTGACTCCAAGAATCTCCACACATTAAGTTAATTTTTTTTAAATACAATCCGCCGCTAATCTGACCACTTTCCACACCTCATTAAATCCGTAAACCCCGCTCATCATACAGCTCCACTATCCTCGCAAAAGTTCTAACAAAAGCATTCGTGGAAACTTGATTGTTTACCGAACTTTGCCAATTTTGTGGAAAATGCTCAGGAATCCGAACACGAAGCCGAATGTGCAACGTTCGTGATGGCTTTGAGATTGGTGAACGTTTTCTGAACAAGTTCGCTCATCTCTATTCTTCAATACAGAAGGGATGAGTGAAGGGACTAGTTCTGTACTAACAGCAAACATGTCTCTTTCATCACCCACTAAACATTCATTCTCTTAGACCTACTACCTCCTTCTGTCTGTTTTCAATGGAAAAATTGTCAATTTTTGTTCGTGGGAATTTCCTGAGTCAAATAACAGACACGTTATAGTAAATGGTTAAATTACCATGAGACTTCTCCGTGACTCCGTCTGTCTCCAAAACCCTTTTTTTTTTCATCTTATTTGCAATGTCAGGTCTGCGCTAACAAATCTATTGAAAAACTAATAAATTACCTTAACATAAAAGCCTTGATTGGTGAACATGTTCCTTGAATGTTGAGTCCGGCTAGCTGCTGTTAGAGGATCATATTATGGTTTCTATGTTCACTCTGGACTTGACACCATTGCATATTGGGCCTAAGGCTGCTTTCACACATCAGTTTATTGCCATCCGTCACAATCCATTGAATTGTGAAAAAAACGAATGTGGTAAAAGTTGCAGCCGGATCCGTTTTTTTCTCATAGACTTGTATTAGCGACAGATAGCCTCACGTTTCATTCGTTTTTCACCTGATCCGTCGAAAATTGTTTATCCGGTGGCCGGAGAAAATGGACATAGTAACGTTTTTTGGGTCCATTGAAAAAATGGACAGTGACGGATCCGTTGCCGTCCGTCGTTTGCTAGAATTTGAAGCCTATGGCACCGGATCTGTCAAATTATGGAATCTGGCGAAGGATTCTGTTTTTTTTAACTGAGCATGCTCTGATTTTTTTAGGATCCAATTAGCTGGATCAGCTAGTCGGATCCGGCGAAAAAATGGATCCGTTGCATCAGTTTTTCACAATTTGCGACGGATCTGTTTTTTTCACAATTCGATGGATTGTTATTGATCGCAAAAAACTGATGTGTGAAAGCACCCTAATTTGTACAACAAAAAGCAAGCTGTGTTGCTACTAGCAGTCAGTCAGTGCTCACTTTCTATTCTTTGACCCCTTCTCCACTGTACAAGGTGGATGCAGGTGTATGAAGCAAGTTCCAAACACGGTGAGTGGTGGCTGTTTATACTGTAGGCACCTGTCTATAACAGCAGAGCTCAGTGGTGGCTCCGATCCCTAGGATTTAGCCTTTTAAATTCCACTGGCAATCTCTGACATTGGCAATTAAGTGGTGCAATCTGCTGGTATATAAATATGGGCAAATGTGGCACCCCAGGAGTTCGGTTGCCACAATGGCATTGCCTTCCTCACTGAACTTGGAGCCAGGGAAGGCTGTGTGCAACAACTGTGCAAACCTGGCGGCAGCCATACTACGCTGAGGTAATCTCACACACGTGCCTTGCATGGCTCACGTCCTTAACCTGGTGGAACAGGACTCTCTCCACCACTATCCCAACCTGGATGCGCTGCTGCAGGAAGCATAGTTGTTGTGTGCTCACTTCCGTGTTATGAACAGGTGATTCAGAACCACAATGGACCTAGTGGTTAAGAGCACACAAAGTGACCTGATAGTTACTAACATAGGACGAGCTCTGAGACGTGGGAACTCTGCTGACCGCAATCCCTAATCCTATCATACCACACTAGAGGTAGCCGTGGATTGCGCCTAACGCTCCCTATGCAACTCGGCACAGCCTGAGAAACTAACTAGCCCTGAAGATAGAAAAATAAGCCTACCTTGCCTCAGAGAAATTCCCCAAAGGAAAAGGCAGCCCCCCACATATAATGACTGTGAGTTAAGATGAAAATACAAACACAGAGATGAAATAGATTTAGCAAAGTGAGGCCCGACTTACTGAATAGACCGAGGATAGGAAAGATAGCTTTGCGGTCAACACAAAAACCTACAAACAACCACGCATAGAGGCAAAAAGACCCTCCGCACCGACTAACGGTACGGAGGTGCTCCCTCTGCGTCTCAGAGCTTCCAGCAAGCAAGAAAAACCAATATAGCAAGCTGGACAGAAAATAAAGCAAACAAAAGTAACACAAGCAGAACTTAGCTTATGCTGGGCATACAGGCCACAGGAACGATCCAGGAGAAAGCAAGACCAATACTGGAACATTGACTGGAGGCCAGGAACAAAGAACTAGGTGGAGTTAAATAGAGCAGCACCTAACGACTTAACCTCGTCACCTGAGGAAGGAAACTCAGAAGCCGCAGCCCCACTCACCTCCACCAGCGGAAGCTCATAGACAGAACCAGCCGAAGTACCACTCATGACCACAGGAGGGAGCTTGACCACAGAATTCACAACACTTCCGACAATCGCATCCTGCAGGACATTGACTTGCATTGCTACAAAGATCTTTCAGCCTACCGGTTAACCATTTAATTTGTGAAGTTCCGACACTGGGGAATTCTACTCTGCACATTTTACAGCGACTGTGGCAGCAGCGACGAGTCCCGGTGCAGTATGTCCTTTTGCATAGCCTGGGCCAACGCAGTACAGATGTGGTGCAAATCATGCTTCTGGAAAGAGCACAGATGAGGGACCTCTGCACCTTTATGCACAGTTTTGAAATGGCAACTAAGATGGTTAGCGCTGATGATGCCATCATCAACTTCACTATTCCGGTCACATACATGCTGGAGCACAGTTTGAATTGTCTGCATGAGAAGGTGGTGGTCACAAAGGAAGAGGTGGAAAGAGAGGAAGATGTGGAAGGGATAATAATATCTCTAAGTTCCAGATTGTCGTTGCACAGGCAAGTTCCATGGGAGGGTGGATTACAGTAATCTAGGGGGATTATGGTACCAGACAAACTGTTAGTGAAGGTGCAGGAGCCAAGGAACAAATGGAGGAGGATGAGGAGGAAGAGGTGATGGACGTGCAACAGTCAGTAGATGAAGAGGATAATAATCCCCTCTCTCTGTTGTCTGTGGTTGGCGGGAGGGGATGGAGGAAGCAACCTTGAGTTTTACCCTGCAACCAGCATACCATGGACTTGAACCTCATGGAAGCGCCCAACACATGAGCGCCTTCTTGCTGCACCATCTTCAACATGATACTCATATTCTTAGGATTAGAAATTGTGCTGACGACTGAGTTGCCACTCTGTTAGATCCACGGTACAAGAGTAAATTTTGCCAGATGCTTCCCCCCCTTAAAAGGGACGTGCGCATGCTAGAGGTTTAGACATGCTGTGTTCTAAAAAGATGAACCGCATGATACGCAGGGCCGCTGGATGCATGTTCGCACGCATAGTGGAGACGGGATTTCATAAAACCCCCTCCACTATGCTGTAACATCTGGACGCTGCGGGTTGAACACTGCGACTGCACGCAGCGTTCAATCCGCAGCTAATCCGGATGTAATCCTGAACGTGGACACATACCCTTACACTGCTCCCTTAACCACCAGGTCTTAATTGAGACTTCAATTTAAAGCTCCAAATGTTGGCCGAGACCCTGATACCTTATGCATGGCCCTTGTCTGACTGCTGCTGTACCATTAGCAAATTTCTACTATAGGTCAATTGATGACCCTTTTGCTGGTGTCTGCTCCAAACGTTAACTGTCTGGCAAGCTTTTTGTCACTCCTTAAGGTGTTGTGTATATGTCTGGGTTGGCCTCCCTTTGAATTTAATGGGGTTGAATATAAATATACATCACAACTTTCAGATTTATACTTTTAAAATATTTAGAAAACCATGTATCATATATTTTACACTTCACAAACCCTTGGTACTTTATGTTGGTATAAAAACATTTAAGTTTGTGGGTGTAATGTCAAAAGGGCGTTACTTATCAAGGAAAACCCGGTCTTATTTCATGCTGTCATTAATGGCACCACATGGAAGAGAAATGTCACAAGATCTGAAAAACAAAATAATTTATTTATGCCAGAAAGGTGTAGGCTACAAGAAGGTCAGCAAAGCTTAACTAATCAGTCAGAATCCATCCAGGAACCATCTCACAGGAATATCCAGGCTGACCATGGAAGTTGACACCCAAACAAAAATGTTTTCTGATGAGAAGAGTTGAACAAAATCAACATGTAAGTTCACTGGCACGGGAGTTAGCTAAAGAAGTAGAACGTACACTGCAGAGGAATAGCATGTGTGTTGTTCAAGAAGGAAGCCTCTCCTAATGCCCTGGCACAAAGCAGTCTGCCCACAATTTGCCACCAGGGCCCATGCTGAGAAATATGAAGAATCCTGGGACTCTATATACTCTGGAGTGATGAGACCAAGATACAGTTGTGTGAAAGTGTTTGCCCCTTCCTGATTTCCTATTTTTTCTTCTGAAACTTAACCCTTTTTGTGCTGCACGTCAGCAGATCTCACAATGTGTTCACAATATAAAATTTACACAGAAATCACAGCATTTGTGCAACTTACTTTGCAAAAAAGAAAAAAAAAAGAGCATGAACCGCAGATCCCAAAAACATACGTTGATCTAAAGCCGCTAGGCAAAAATTAATATAACTGAATATGAGGTTTTCAGTTTAACATTCTGATCAGACTGTATGAAGCCCACTGCCCCTTCACGGCAAACCTCGTAGTGGGTCCTATCGCCCTAACGGAGCAGAGCCGTGCGGCGCCCACCGCCAACAGCGGCCATGCACCAGCAGGGCGGACGGCCTGTTGCCCCACAGCACCCATGCTGCAAGACAGTCCCCAAGACTCCAGACCGCGCCGCCCCACCAGCACAAAGCCACAGCAACAATGGCCGCCACACAGCACCAACACCAAAATGAAAGGAGCACTTAAACTCACCTTCCTACAGCTCTTCAGTGAGAGCCAAAATGGGCTAGACCCCTTACTTTGCAGTCTCCTGCTAATTAAAATCACCTGAGCCAAATGGGAGGAGTGCTGGTCCAAGAAGAAGACTAGAACATGCTTTGCAAAAAAGAAAAAAAAAGAGCATGAACCGCACATCCCAAAAACATACGTTGATCTAAAGCCGCTAGGCAAAAATTAATATAACTGAATATGAGGTTTTCAGTTTAACATTCTGATCAGACTGTATGAAGCCCACTGCCCCTTCACGGCAAACCTCGTAGTGGGTCCTATCGCCCTAACGGAGCGGAGCCGTGCGGCGCCCACCGCCAACAGCGGCCATGCACCAGCAGGGCGGACGGCCTGTTGCCCCACAGCACCCATGCTGCAAGACTGAGTCCCCAAGACTCCAGACCGCGCCGCCCCACCAGCACAAAGCCACAGCAACAATGGCCGCCACACAGCACCAACACCAAAATGAAAGGAGCACTTAAACTCACCTTCCTACAGCTCTTCAGTGAGAGCCAAAATGGGCTAGACCCCTTACTTTATTATTTTATTATTATTATACATTTTTATAGCGCCATTTATTCCATGGCGCTTTACATGTGAATACGGGGCAAATATAGACAAATACATTAAACATGAGCAGATAACAAGGCACACGAGTACATAAGGAGGGAGGACCCTGCCCGCGAGGGCTCACAGTCTGCAGGGGGTGGGTGAGGATACACTAGGAGAGGGAAGAGTTACTTTGCAACTTTGTGCAACTTACTATACATACGGTATCCCATGGAAATGACCACTTTGTGGGATACCATATTATGAGAGATGGCTGCCTGAAATTTGTGTGAGGAGGGGAGGAAGTTTGCTTGTTGCCTCCATTTTTTTTTACAGTGTAACTGACAGGTCTTCTTTAAGAAGATGCACATTATAATATATTCTATTATGATATGAAGAGAGATTTTCATATAATGCATTTTTAAAAAGAATATCTTGCTTAATAACAATATGTATGAGCTTTTATATCTGTAATGCGGGTCCACCGGGACCCTCGGAGTCTTGCTACGCTACTTACTCTATGGATACAAGAACTAGAAATGATAAGTCACACGAAAATTTGTGCAAACTCCTTTTTCTGCTCTTCTCCTTCACAATCACCAAAGTGAAATTATTTTATCATGACTAATTTCCTCTCACTTGTTGTTTAAAGCAAAATGAACCCGGATTGACGGTAATTACTGGAGAAAAGCCACACATCGTAATGAACAATTCCTACTCGGAAAACAGGAAGTTTTCAGCAGAAAGAGATATGATGGAGGCTCGTTTTCCCTTGTCATAGGTAATTTAAAAGTTAATAATTGACCGTTCTGGTGTTTGTGGGAGACGAAGCGCAGGAAACATTAGCCTTTCTGGTATCAGCATGTGTACATAAAGACGGTTACACATTGATATCTATTACTATGTGATAAATTATTGATCACAGCACAATCATGATCACCTAAACAGGAAAAAACTGTATTTCCCAATAAGAAACGTCATTTTTCCAATTCCAGACATAATGCATTACTTAGAATGTTTGGATTTCTTGTGTTTTAGATTTTGCGTGTTATTAATATGGATATTATATTATAGGGGTTGCTAAATTGAAAATATATAGCGTGTATATGTTTAGATGTGATCGTACTCCTATTTTCCTTCTCTTCTTCCAAAAGCCTTATCTTTTTTTTCCCATTGACATAGGCATTCTGAACACGTGTTTGTTTTTTTGGTGTTTTGAATGACATCATTCGTTTTACTATATGATGAAATGAAAAATGTGGAAAAAAAATTCTGGTTGAGGTGGAATTATAGAAACATGCAATTCCACCTTTTGGGTTCACTGTGTGGTAAAATGACTTGGCGACATGATTCTTCAGGTCAGTACATTTTCAAATATAACAGACATATAATTTTTTCATTATTTTAGTGACTTAAAAAAATTCAGAATTTGATTTAAAAAAAAAATATTTGTGTAGCTGCTTTCTGTGATCCAAGCATTTACTTTTCCGGCAATGGCGCTGGTTGGGGGTTTAGCTTTGTTGCGTGTTGATCAGTAATTTTTATTTGTAGAATTTTGGGGACACACATGATATGTTGATCAATTTGTATTGCATTTCTAGCAGAGGTGCAACAACACTTAAAAGTCAATTGTAGCATGTCAATATTTTTTTCTTTATGAGTTAAATTATTTTATATTTGCCTAATATGCTTATCTTTTACTGATGAATAGGGAAATGGAGCGATACAATCTTTCTTTTGCTGCATTTCAAGTTGTTTTCATTCCTCCAAGGGGAGCTGTGATCAATGGATCATTTCTGCCATATACTGAAATGTTTCATGTGAAGATGGTCTTGGATGATTTTTTCCATGGACTCCACACTAATCTTGACATTTTGGGCTAGGTGGCGAATGGTTTCGTGGCTATTTTTCAAAATGGTAACCTCCACTTGCTGGATGGTGTGTTCATCAATAGCAGAGTGGGGTCGCCCTGGAATTGGAGTCCGACCACATGTGAATTGACGATGCCAGTTCTTGACTACAACATATGATGGGGAATCTTCACCATAAACCTCTTTCATCTCATCGAACGTCTTCTTTGGTGTGCGGACGTTGAAGTAAAGGAACTTGATGACTGCTCTGTATTCCACTTGGTCCATTGTCAAACCTCACACCACTTCAGCGCCTGTAAAATCAATACCGTTATCAGTTCTGAGTTGCAAATAGGCACGTAACTTATAGAGGCTTATATCATTACATGTGTGCAGTTTCAGCATCCTGTGATAATAGAAGTGGGTCAGGGGAAATCTTTAATGAACGCCCCTCCTAGTACAATTATTAATCCCCTATGAAGCCCCGCTAGTGGCTAGGCCTCACAGGTGCTCGAAAAAGGCAGCAATGGAGACCTTCATCCTGCCCATGGCTGCAATGGCAATCCACTGACACCCTGTGATCATGCTGCAGAGCATCAGATGGGTGCTGGAACGGACACCCTACCAGTACTGTGCCACTTAAATTCTGCTGTCAGCTATTGACAGTGGCATTTAAAGGGATTATCAAGGACTTTTATTATTTTTGTACATAGGACCAAGACAGTTCCCGGGCCGGTTAGGGTGAGTGACCCGCTGACCCGAGCCGCTACTTCAGCTGAATGTGCATCCACAGATGCACATCCAGCTGAAGTGTATTGCAGCGCACGCACACATGTGTGTCGGAAGACACATTGCTGGACAATCAGAAGCCAGCAACTGACATTGGCGTGCATGTGATAATGTGCATGGCATTGACGTCATGTGCTCCCATCACCTGGACGCTGAAGCCAGGTGCCGGCTTCAGCAGATGACATCACTAGTAGGGGAGTGGAGGGAACGTGAGTATAATAATTTATTGTTGTTTTTTCTATGCGTTGAACAACAGTTGTATCGGCAGTATGAGGAACATACAATGGGGAAAATACGTATTTGATACACTGCCGATTTTGCAAGTTTTCCCACCTACAAAGAATGGAGAAGTCTGTAATTTTTTATGGTTGGTTCACTTCAATTTTACAGCATTAAATAAGTATTTAATATGATAGATAAATAGAACTTAAAATTTGGTACAGAAACTTTTGCTTAAGTTTCCTGTAGTTCTTGACCAAGTTTGCACACACTGCAGCAGGGATTTTGTCCAACTACTACATACAGATCAACTTCTGATCTTTCAGGTTTCCGGGCTGTTGCTGGACAACATTGTGTTTCACCTATCTCCAAAGATTTTCTATTGGTTTGAGGTCTGGAGATTGGCTAGATCACTCCAGGACCTGGAAATGCTTCTTACGGAGCCACTTCTTAGTTGAACTGGCTGTGTGTTTCGGGTCATTGTCATGCTAGAAGACCCAGCAATGACCCATCTTCAATGAGGGAAGGAGGTTGTTGGCCATAATCTCACTATACTTGACCCCATTGATCCTCCCTTCAATATGGTGCAGTCTTCCTGTCCCCTTTGCAGAAAATCACCCCCAAAAACTAATGTTTCCCCCACCATGCTTCACGGTTGGGATGGTGTTCTTGGGGTTGCACTCATACTTCTTCTTTCTCCAAACACGGCAAGTGGAGTTGATACCAAAGTGTTCTATTTTGGTCTCATCTGTCCACATTACCTTTTCCCATGACTCGTTTGGATTGTCCAGATTGTCATTGGTGAACTTCAAATAGGCCTGGACATGTGCTGGTGTGAGTAGGGGGACCTTGCGTGCCCTGCAGGATTTTAATCCTTGAAGGCGTAGTGTGTTACTAATGGTAATGTTTGAGATTGTGGTCCCAGCTCTTTTCTGGTCATTGATCTGATCCTCCCATGTAGTTCTGAGCTGATTCCTGACCTCTCTCAGAAACATCTTTACCCCATGAGACAAGATCTTATATTGAGTTACGCCACTTAGCGAAGAACTAGTTGCTTACTACCTGCCTGTTCTGCTTGGAGCGAATCTGTTATGGCTCAGCTGGTGATTTCTTTGCTTCATTTCATCTCTAAACAGAGCAGCTCTTCATTTTCTGGGCATCTCTATCAACAATGCGTCACTCCAGTTGTCATGTTGATTGACAGCCGGATCCCCACAGTTAGGCAGTGGGGAGCTAGCTGTCAATCGACATGACATCAGCAGCCAACAGAGCAGAACAGAAAAGAAAACACTGCTCTGTCTACATGATGTCAGTGAAAGCCGCAGAATCGCTGGCAGGAGCAATCTGTGACCACTCTGGTGGACTACTGCATGTTAGTTCTTAGCCTTCAAAATAATAAAAGTCCTACATAACTCCTTTAAGTGGTTAAAAAACTGTAATCAGAGCAAGCTCTGATCTCTGCTGTTAGAGGCAGGTACATCTGTTTGGTGCTGGCTCAGTTACTGATCTGTTATGGCTGGCAATCAGGCAACACAGCGTGCAGTAATCAGCGCACATACAGAGATCTGGCAATAACCAAAAACAATAGGACGAGCTCTGAGACGTGGAATCTCTGTAGACTGCAGTACCTGATCTATCCTCACACAACTATAAGCAGCAGTGGATTGCGCCTATCACTACCTATGCAACTCGGCACTGCCTGAGGAGCTGACTAGCCTGAAGATAGAAATACAAGCCTGACTTACCTCAGAGAAATACCCCAAAGGAATAGGCAGCCCCCCACATATAATGACTGTTAGCAAGATGAAAAGACAAACGTAGGAATGAAATAGATTCAGCAAAGTGAGGCCCGATATTCTAGACAGAGCGAGGATAGCAAAGAGAACTATGCAGTCCACAAAAAACCCTAAAACGAAAACCACGCAAAGGGGCAAAAAGACCCACCGTGCCGAACTAACAGCACGGCGGTGCACCCCTTTGCTTCTCAGAGCTTCCAGCAAAAGTTAATAGCAAGCTGGACAGAAAAAACAGAAAACAAACTAGAAGCACTTATCTAGCAGAGCAGCAGGCCCAAGGAAAGATGCAGTAGCTCAGATCCAACACTGGAACATTGACAAGGAGCAAGGAAGACAGACTCAGGTGGAGCTAAATAGCAAGGCAGCCAACGAGCTCACCAAAACACCTGAGGGAGGAAGCCCAGAGACTGCAATACCACTTGTGACCACAGAAGTGAACTCAGCCACAGAATTCACAACAGTACCCCCCCTTGAGGAGGGGTCACCGAACCCTCACCAGAACCCCCAGGCCGACCAGGATGAGCCACATGAAAGGCACGAACAAGATCTGGGGCATGGACATCAGAGGCAAAAACCCAGGAATTATCTTCCTGAGCATAACCCTTCCATTTGACCAGATACTGGAGTTTCCGTCTAGAGACACGAGAATCCAAAATCTTCTCCACAATATACTCCAATTCCCCCTCCACCAAAACAGGGGCAGGAGGCTCCACAGATGGAACCATAGGTGCCACGTATCTCCTCAACAACGACCTATGGAATACATTATGTATGGAAAAGGAGTCTGGGAGGGTCAGACGAAAAGACACCGGATTGAGAATCTCAGAAATCCTATATGGACCAATAAAACGAGGTTTAAATTTAGGAGAGGAAACCTTCATAGGAATATGACGAGAATATAACCAAACCAGATCCCCAACACAAAGTCGGGGTCCCACACGGCGTCTGCGATTAGCGAAAAGCTGAGCCTTCTCCTGGGACAAGGTCAAATTGTCCACTACCTGAGTCCAGATCTGCTGCAACCTGTCCACCACAGAATCCACACCAGGACAGTCCGAAGACTCAACCTGTCCTGAAGAGAAACGAGGATGGAACCCAGAATTGCAGAAAAATGGAGAGACCAAGGTAGCCGAGCTGGCCCGATTATTAAGGGCGAACTCAGCCAACGGCAAAAATGACACCCAATCATCCTGGTCAGCGGAAACAAAACATCTCAGATATGTTTCCAAGGTCTGATTGGTTCGTTCGGTCTGGCCATTAGTCTAAGGATGGAAGGCCGAGGAGAAAGATAGGTCAATGCCCATCCTACCACAAAAGGCTCGCCAGAACCTCGAGACAAACTGGGAACCTCTGTCAGAAACAATATTCTCAGGAATGCCATGTAAACGAACCACATGCTGGAAGAACAAAGGCACCAAATCAGAGGAGGAAGGCAATTTAACCAAGGGCACCAGATGGACCATTTTAGAAAAGCGATCACAGACCACCCAAATGACCGACATTTTTTGAGAAACGGGAAGGTCAGAAATGAAATCCATCGAAATATGTGTCCAAGGCCTCTTCGGGACCGGCAAGGGCAAAAGCAATCCACTGGCACGTGAACAGCAGGGCTTAGCCCTAGCACAAATTCCACAGGACTGCACAAAAGCACGCACATCCCGTGACAGAGATGGCCACCAGAAGGATCTAGCAACCAACTCCCTGGTACCAAAGATTCCTGGATGACCGGCCAGCACCGAACAATGAAGTTCAGAGATAACTTTACTAGTCCACCTATCAGGGACGAACAGTTTCTCGGCCGGACAACGATCAGGTTTATTAGCCTGAAATTTCTGCAACACTCTCCGCAAATCAGGGGAGATGGCAGACACAATGACTCCTTCCTTGAGGATACTCGCCGGCTCAGATAACCCCGGAGAGTCGGGCACAAAACTCCTAGACAGAGCATCCGCCTTCACATTTTTAGAGCCCGGAAGGTATGAATCACAAAATCAAAACGAGCAAAAAACAACGACCAACGGGCCTGTCTAGGATTCAAGCGCTTGGCAGACTCAAGATAAGTAAGGTTCTTATGATCAGTCAAAACCACCACGCGATGCTTAGCACCCTCAAGCCAATGACGCCACTCCTCGAATGCCCACTGATTGCCAGCCATAATAGTACAAGGAGCCACACCAATGATTCCCAATAGAGGGAAAAAAGAAATCCTGACATCATTTTTTTTTCTTAGCTCTGTCTTCAGTCTTTTTTTTCCCCTAGACATTAGAGTGCTTCAGGACACAGCTGTGGACATGGATATTCAGGCTCTGTGCTCCTCAATGGATAATCTCGTTGTAAATGTACAAAAGATTCAAGATACTATTGATCAGAAATCAATGCTCCTTGTACTGTTATGGCTGGCAATCAGGCAACACAGCGTGCAGTAATCAGCGCACATACAGAGATCTGGCAATAACCAAAAACAATAGGACGAGCTCTGAGACGTGGAATCTCTGTAGACTGCAGTACCTGATCTATCCTCACACAACTATAAGCAGCAGTGGATTGCGCCTATCACTACCTATGCAACTCGGCACTGCCTGAGGAGCTGACTAGCCTGAAGATAGAAATACAAGCCTGACTTACCTCAGAGAAATACCCCAAAGGAATAGGCAGCCCCCCACATATAATGACTGTTAGCAAGATGAAAAGACAAACGTAGGAATGAAATAGATTCAGCAAAGTGAGGCCCGATATTCTAGACAGAGCGAGGATAGCAAAGAGAACTATGCAGTCCACAAAAAACCCTAAAACGAAAACCACGCAAGGGGCAAAAAGACCCACCGTGCCGAACTAACAGCACGGCGGTGCACCCCTTTGCTTCTCAGAGCTTCCAGCAAAAGTTAATAGCAAGCTGGACAGAAAAAACAGAAAACAAACTAGAAGCACTTATCTAGCAGAGCAGCAGGCCCAAGGAAAGATGCAGTAGCTCAGATCCAACACTGGAACATTGACAAGGAGCAAGGAAGACAGACTCAGGTGGAGCTAAATAGCAAGGCAGCCAACGAGCTCACCAAAACACCTGAGGGAGGAAGCCCAGAGACTGCAATACCACTTGTGACCACAGAAGTGAACTCAGCCACAGAATTCACAACACTGATCCCACTTCATACGCCCGCTCCATGACTTGCTATTATGTCATAAAGTAAAATAGGGTTAATATTGTTCTTGTACTAGCAAAAAGTCTCAATCTCCAGATACTCTTCAGTCTCAGGTCACAGCAGCTACAATTTGTCCTGAGTTCAACACAAGAGAGAGTTTGGAATTTAACGATATCAGTGCAGAAAAACAGGAACACCTTGTTGGCATTTACTCTAATCTGAACTTTTCTATACTGTCTACCAGCACTTTCAATGGGAAGTTGTCTCTTCTGCTTCTTGTTCTCAGAAATAAGTAACATGATTTTTATTTGAAAATTGTTATTTTGCCACATGTTTTAAGTTTCTGACTCCTGAGTGTAGTGATGACATTGGCACCCAAGCATGGCTATGTTCACATATTGTAAATGAATTGATGTTGAGTCAGGATCTCCACTGTAAGTCATGAGCTTTATGACACGTTTTTTCTATTTTTTTAATTTACTTCCTACTGCAAACATTTGTATACAGACCCCGCACGCACAGGTCAGGTGAGTTGCTTCTGATGCAAGCATAGACAGCATTGTGATCTTTTTCCAGTGTGCCGCCAAAATAAAGCTTCTACTTTGCCCCATTACAGAGTCTCAGACCGTTCAAATCTAGATACACCAGATACATATTTTTTTGGCACATTGTTTGGTACTTTGTGATGCTCGTTAAGGTCTCATTCCGAAGGTTTTTTGTATGAGTTCTACCTTTTTGTTTTCAAAGGTAGGACTCATACACTACCAATTATAGTTTTTAAGATAGTTTATATGTCAGCATAATTTTGCAGACTATGGAACCCACACAAATTCATGGAGAGATATCCAATTTTGATCTGAGTCTCGGATCAAACCCACCTATTGGCCGGTGAAAAAAATTGAACTTCACTTGGCTGCCATTCTTGTACTGTCCATTTTTCATAGGCAGTTTGATATGAGAAGCTCGAAAAAAAACAACTCCTTAATTTTTATTTCATCTGAGAAAAATTGATGAAATTCTGAATTAGCTTTGATGGTAAAAAATTAGACTGACCAAACTCTGATGACAATATTCATATGAATTATTGACTACAGTTAAGTCCATATATACTTGGACAGAGACAACATTTTTCTAATTTTGGTTATAGACATTACCACAATGAATTTTAAACAAAACAATTCAGATGCAGTTGAAGTTCAGACTTTCAGCTTTTATTTGAGGGTATCCACATTAAAATTGGTTGAAGGGTCTAGGAGTTTCAGCTCCTTTATAGCTAATGGCCTTTTCAGCACAAATGCCAGAATTCCATTTTGCGGGAATGTCGGAGGTAAGTCCCAATGGGGCCACTGAACATATGCTAAAATGCTATGTGAACAGCACTGCTGAAGCTCTGACCATTTTTTGCATATGAGAAAAATCATTGACATCTAATAAAACCCCAATGTATACCTCATTCTCAATAAACCTCACCCTATTTCAGTGAGGCCACACTCTTAAGTAAAAGAAGTGTCTCAAACTCATAATAAAAATGCTGCAAGTCATGAAACACAGTTTTTTTGGTGTAAACTAAGCCAGAATTGTGGCACATTTTTGGGTCTTTTGGGGACCCCTCCAATGGATAAAAATATTATTGATTAGATATATTTATTATAAGAAATTTACAATCAGTGTCCTGGCCCAGTCGGTTGACATTGGATACCCGCTGGAGCGATGGAGCTCTGCTGTGAACATTACAGCAAGTGTCGGTGAAGTGATCTTTCTGCTGTCGTTGTGTATATTCAAGAGTTCATGAGTAGTGATGAGCGAGCGTGCTCATTACTCAAGATTTCCGAGGAAAATTATGTTTGAGTCCCTGCAGCTGCATGATTTGCAGCTGCTATACAGCCTGAATACATGTGGGGATTCCCTAACAAATAGGCAATCCCTGCATGTGTTCAGGTTGTCTAACAGCCGCAAATCATGCAGCTGCGGCGACAAAAACATAATCTACGAGCATGCCCAAAATACTCGGAAAACACCCGGGTATGCTCGGAAATCTCGAGTAACGAGCACGCTCACTCATCACTATTCATGAGTAGTAGAGAAGGGACATCTATGCGATTGGGTGTGGAAACTATGTGATTGTCCGGAACGAGGAGTGGGAGTGAAGGAGAAGTAATTGGTCACAAGTTCTCGCACACTAGATCTTATTAGAACATTCATAACTAGAAGCTTCACAGACCAGTATAAAAAGGCTAACACTTGAGATCGATATTAGTTAAAGGGAATGTCCAGGTTTAGCACAAAAGTCTGGAACCACTCCTTACCGCGAGCAGTGTGCCAGAGCAGGTGGTCATGTGACTGCAAGTAGTACATATGCATACTTCAAGCCGCATTCCAACTAGACGTTCCCATCTTCCTTATATTCCCTAGTGTTGAACAAGGCTGTGCACATCTAATCGGAATGTAGTGAAGAGTATGCATATCGCCGGCTTCGAGGAATCCTGACAGCGCGCACCACGGGGAGTCACAAGTTTGCAGTCACATAAAGTGATTGTAGACTTTCGTAACAAACCTGGACAACCCTGTAATTAACGTTTCTAGGTTATAGTGAAGTTTGATTAACTTAATTTTTATTCTGTTTAATAAAATGCATTTGTTCTGTTAAATTTGTTGTTAGAAAATGTAAAACCGTACTAAGAAATAATTTGCTTGACGGGCCACAAAATTTCGACTGCATAGGGGCCTCCATAGGGTTTAATGTGACGCTACTCATCCCATTGCATTGGTAAAATAAAAGGCAAGCAGTGGCACAACAGGAATTGTGATTTCACAAGGAAAGAACAACTACTGACCAAGAACCTAGGACACATGGGAAACAGAGCAACATAAATAAATATTTTTGTATTTTTATTCAGATCTCTTATAGATAAACTTGTTTTAACAATGGAAACATGTAGAATTCACCTTAACCTTTAAGTGGGGGAAGGCTATTATAAAATACATAGCCATAATAAAAACCATGCACACATGATAGGATTCACTAAGCTACATCAGTAAATTAATTGTGTAAATAAATATGAAACTTGTCAACGAGCTACAGTCTGGTATATGTGAATGGGGAAGCATATGGAAAAGCTCTATGTGTTCCACTGTGGCATAATTAAAGCACCAGATTTCGGAAAGAGACACGATGCTAGATGTACTATAAACAGTAATTAAAAAACTGTCCTTGTGATATCACACAGAACACATTCATTTCTCCTAAGGATTGGACTTCACACCTACTCAAGGCCATTGTATTCTATGAATGAATCCACTCATACACATACTGTGAGAAAATGTTCAATATTTTATGAATATTCACTGAGAACGTTGGTGATATTATCTTATCTTAGGTACATCCATTTCTTTTATAAATAGTATTTTACTGGGTCATTTAACCCCTTCAGGACTTAGCCCTTTTTCGTTTTCGAGTTTCTGTTCTTTGCTCCCCTTCTTCCCAGAGCCATAACTTTTTTATTTTTCCGTCAATATGGCTTTTTTTTTGTGGAACAAGTTGTACTTTTGAATAATACCATTGGTTTTACCATATCGTTTACTCAAAAATGGTAAAAAAAATTCCAAGCGCGGTGAAATTGCAAAAAAAAAAGTGCAATTCCACAACATTTTTAAAAAAAATTTTTTACCCCGTTCACCAAATGCTAAGGCTATGTTCACACTTTGCGGATTTTGCTGCGGATCCGCAGCGGATTTGACCGCTGCGGATCCGCAGCAGTTTCCCATGAGTTTACATTACAATGTAAACCTATGGGAAACAAAAAACGCTGTGCACATGCTGCAGAAAAATCCGCGCGGAAACGCTGCGGATTACATTCCGCAGCATGTCACTTCTTTTCTGCGGATTTTCACCTGCTCCAATAGGAAACTGCAGATGAAAATCCGCAGAAGAAACCGCAGTAAAACCGCGATAAATCCGCAGTAAAAACCGCGACGGGTTTTCACTGCGGATTTTGGAATTCTGCTGCGGAAAAATCCGCAGTGGAATCTGCAAAGTGTGAACATAGCCTAAAACTGACCTGACATTATGATTCTCCAGGTCATTTCCAATTCATTGACACCAAACATGTCTAGGTTCTTTTTTATTTAAGTGGTGAAAAAAAAATCCAAAATTTGTTTTAAAAAAAATATTGCATCATAGCGACTCGTAGCGTCTCCATTTTTCGTGATATCGAGTTGGGTGAGGGCTTAGTTTTTTGTGTGCCGAGCTGACATTTTTATTGATTCCATTTTGGCGCAGATACGATTCTTTGATCGCCCGTTATTGCATTTTAATGCAATATTGCAGTGACCAAAAAAATGTAATTCTGGCGTTTTGACTTTTTTCTCGTTACAACATTTAGCGATCAGGTTAATCCTTTTTTATTGATAGATCGGGCGATTCTGAAAACGGCGATACCAAATATGTGTATGTTTGATTTTTTTAAATGTTTTATTTTTAATGGGGTGAAAGGGGGGTGATTTGAACTTTCATATATATATATTTTTTTTATATTTTTAAAAACTTTTTTTTACTTTTGGCATGCTTCAATAGTCTCTGTGGGTGACTAGAAGGTGCCATAACCTGATCAGCTCTGCTACATAGAGGTGATGATCAGATCACCTATATGTAGCAGAGTTGCTGACTTGCTATGAGCGCCGACCACCGGGTCATAGAAGACCAATGGTTGTCGTGCCAATGCATCGGTGACCCGTGATCTCGTGACGGAGGTCACCGATGGGCAGATTTCCGGCCCGCTGGATGGAAGCGCGCTTTAAATGCTGCTGTCAGAGTTTGGCAGCGGCATTTAATGGGTGAATAGCCACGGGTGGATCACGATTCCACCCTCGGCTGTTCCAGGCACATGTCAGCTGTTCAAAACAGCTGACATGTGTCAGGAAAGATGTGGGCTCAGTGCCAGAGCCCACATCAAAGGGGGTGACATGACATGCGCCGTACTAGTACGGCGCATGTTGTGAAGCGGTTAAATATCTGATAGTTCTGCATGTGAAATATTGGGCTCCCAGCAGAAATTCAGGACCTTAGTACTTTTGAGTAACAACTACCAGACATATTCTCTTATATTATTCATCCACATTTATAAAAATCCTTGACCTATGTGTATAAATTGATTTCTGTTTGTTACCATTCCAATTGTTAAAGGGGCTTGTCTTCTCATGATATGATATGGCCAGCACTGATTGGACAGTGTCATATATCAGCAGTAGCACAACCCCCAACTGGTAACACCCAGTTGTCAGTTTATTAGGAGGAATAGCAGAGGAACAGCCAAATGCAGAATCCTAAGAAAAGATGTTCTAGAACTTTTATTTAATGTGGAATACAATTATTTAATAATACAGATATGTTTTAAGAGGTAACAGGGATTCTTTAAATGGTACATGAATTTATACATAGGCAATGTTTCAGCTCACTGCGACTAATAAATGCATGAACTCAACTATTGCTGTAAACATTAAAAAAGTAAGGTACTTACATTGCTTTTTTTTTTTTCTTTAATCAAAGACTTCAAAAGCTATCCAACCATGTCAAGATCACTCTCTCTATGTGCCAAACCAGCCTCTTGTGAAGTTGGAATGAAAAGGAGACCAGGCATAGTTCACAATTGAAATCTTGTTTGAAAAGGGCCCGCACACCTTTAGTATAAAATTATTGTGCAGGTGCATAAATATGCCATGAGGCCAATACATGAAAGTATTAATTTAAAGGGAACCTGTCACCCCGTTTTTTCAGATTGAGATAAAAATACCGTTAAATAGGGCCTGAGCTGTGCGTTACAATAGTGTATTTTGTGTACCCTGATTCCCCACCTATGCTGCCAAAATACCTTACCAAAGTCGCCGTTTTCGCCTGTCAATCAGGCTGGTCTGGTCAAATGGGCGTGGTGACATCGCTGTTTCTTCCCCCAGATCTTGCTCATCTTTCCGTTGGCGTGCGCAGATGGAGTGCTCTGCTGCCCGGGGCTTCAGGAAAATGGCCGCGGAATACCGTGCGTGCTCAGATGGAGATCGCGGCGGCCATTTTTCTGACGCCAAGATGCGAACTCAGCTTCAGAAAAATGGCCGCCGCGATCTCCATCTGCGCACGTGCGGCATCCCACGGCCATTTTCCTGAAGCCCCGGGCAGCAGAGCACTCCATCTGCGCACACACGGCCTCAGGAAGATGGCTGCCCCCACCAATAACCAGGGGAATAGCGCAGATCGCGCTCTTTTTCTTCACCCGCGCAGTGGATTCGGCAGTTGGGCATGCGCAAACCACTACGCCACCAACAGAAAGATGAGCAAGATCTGGGGGAAGAAACAGCGATGTCACAACACCCATTTGACCAGACCAGCCTGATTGACAGGCGAAAACGGCGACTTTGGTAAGGTATTTCGGCAGCATAGGTGGGGAATCAGGGTACACAAAATACACTATTGTAACGCACAGCTCAGGCCCTATTTAACGGTATTTTTATCTCAATCTGAAAAAACGGGGTGACAGGTTCCCTTTAATATTAAAAGCATAAGGAGTAAGGACCCTATTTTTTTTTTTTGTCTTTTTAGTAGTACATATCGCAGTTGTGGCCCACTCCAGGGCCCAGCCCCCTTATTTGCCCATCTCTCTCAAACAAGGTTTTAATTGCGAGCTACACCTAGTTTCCTTTTCACTCTGCATTCAGATGAGGCCTGGTTTGGCACATGGGGAGGTAGGACATATAGTGGTTAGTATTAGTGATGAGCAAGCACTAAACTGCTCGGGTGTTCATTACTTGAACCAAGCAATTCCTAATGCTCGGATGCTCATTTTGAGTAATTAGTATAATGGGAGTCAATGGGAAATCTGGGCATTTTTCCGACAGACCCTACAAAGAGGTCTAGGGGCAGTGAAAATGTTCAAATGGATGAGATTAGTGCTGAATGGAAGGAGAACAAAATGGGGAATACTACTGGAAGCATCCCTGACACCCAGATCCCTGCTGAGAACAATGGGGTCACACTTTTGCTAAGGACTGACAATAAAGCATTCAAAATTGAAGAGAACTTTGAGTTTACAGGAAAAAAATGCTAAGAAACATTCTTTCCTGTATAATGAATTGTACTGAAGACAAAATTTATAAAGGATTTAAAAAAAAAAAATACAACCAAAATTGATTTTTTTTATTAAAAAAAATTGAAATTTTAGTGTAATTTATGAAGGAAGCAAGAAGTTCCAAAAATTAGGGACTCGAAGGCACTCAGATATACTATGTATTAGACATAAAGACTGGCCCATTGCCTCAACATACTTTTAACTGTCCCTGTTTTACCCATACAAAATTTTCTTCAAAACCAGAAGCCTCGTATCATCTGTTCATATACCCTACATGCACTTAATAGCCCTCTGTGTCCATACACATACTGGTTGGTGAGCGGTTCATGCAGCATTTTGTGTACACCCCATTTATTAATTTGATGGCTGGACCATCAAATACAAGCAATTGTTATGATCCACCTTTTGTGTCTCCTCTATTTCCTCATAAATTGTAAGTGCCTTCACTCCTCTTGGTATCTATTTATGTGATTATTGTTATTCTGTAATATCTTTTATTGTCTGTACAATTCCCCTCTAAAATGTAAGTGCTGCGGAATATGTTGGTGCTATTGAAATACAGTTATTATTATAAAGGAGAGCCACATGCATATTCTATTTGAATTGTCATGTAGTGGTACTTCTAGACTCATAAAGGCTATGCACTAAGTGCAAAGCCTGCCAAAAATTAGAAGCAAGGTCATCCATACAAATATTGTGAATAAAGTATAGTTGTGGTACTCCTACACTCATAAAATCTCTGCACACAGTGCAAAGCTTGCTGAAGATTACAAGCAGGCTCATCCATACACCCTTTAAGGCACTAACTGCAGTGCCTCATGAAAAAATGAAGAAAGTGTAGTTGCAGCACTTCTACACTCATAAAGCCTTTGCACTCAGTGCAAAGCCAGGAAGAAATTATAAGGGAAGTTATCCAGTTATGTACAGACCCTTGAAGGCAACAACTTCTGAGCCTCATAGAGGTGCTTGTTAAAAATTGTCCAAAAAAAAATCTTATCTTATCCATAAGGCAATACAGTATAGAGTTAGGACCGAGGATTAACCTCCCTTTGCTTATAGGGCACACTGTTACCGCTGCTGCTGCTGCTCGTTCCGCGGCGCGTCCTCGCCGCTCTGTTCCTCCCTCTGCAGCAGCGCGTTCCCAGTGTTCCACTTCCGGGTTCACGCGTCTCGCCGACTCTGCTTCACTTCCGGAGTCTTCGGCCACTGGGGGCTTCCTGACCCTGCGCAGGCGCTCTGGCTTTCACAATAGGCGCAGGCGCATCGCACCTAATACAATTCCCTAGGGTCAAGGTCAGTGTAATTTCAACCAATCCCTGCCCTCGTCCTTGCTATATAAGGCGTCCTCCTCTGTGCCTCTTTGCCTGATTGTCTTAGCATTTCCTGTGCTTCCTGGCCCCTCTCTTGTGCTCGTTCTTGGCTCGCTGTTTCGCTGTCTCTTCGGCGGACTACGTTCCTCTCCGTTTTCGTCCTATGTTCTTGTGGTTCCCGTTTCTGTTTTGCCTAGTATTCTTAACCTTCCTTTTTGTTTGTTCCACAGTCTTTCGCTGGCGTCCGTGTACTCCTTCTGGTTTACAGTCCTGCTGAGTTTCCTTCTGTGCCTTTTGTTCTCCTTCCTGGAGCCGTCCCTCTCGGTACTTCCACTGTGGGTAAGTGACCTCTGGGCCTGCCCTTTACGATCCCTGTATAGGGGTCGGTTCATCCCAAGGTCTGCTCGCCCAGGGGTAGGGCTGCCCACGGTCCAGAGGGTCCACTCTCAGTTCTAGTAGTGTTCGTTATAGTACAATCAGGCCATGGACCCCACTAGTACACCCTTCTCGGCTCAGAAGGAGTTGGCCCTTTTGCGCGATAATCAGCAGCGCATTATGGCCTTTATGAAGAATATGGAGTCACATTTAACCTCCCTGCAAACTGCTGATCCAGTGAACGCCGCTCAGCTAGCTAACCTACAGCAGGAACTATCTCAACAAGCGGGATACTCAAACCCGCATGTTAAGCTATATGGCATCTATTGATGATCACCTATTCAGCCTACAGTCGGCTCCTGTTGCCTCCGCTCTAGCGTCGTCCCAGGATTCCGCTCCCTTTCTAACCTCTCATCCTCCTCCTCGTCTGGGTAAACCTCCCCGGTATTCTGGCGATCCCAAACTCTGCAGAGGGTTTTTGAACCAATGCCGTCTCCATTTCGAGCTTCTACCTCTGCAGTATCCTACTGAATGGGCCAGAGTAGCGTTTATAGTGTCTCATTTGGAGGGAGAGGCTTTAGCCTGGATAAATCCCTTGTGGGAGCGAGACGATCCCATAGTCTCCCACTTAGATTTCCTTGAGATCTTCCGTAAGGTTTTTGACGAGCCCGGACGTTTGGCCTCAACTACTGAGTCTCTGTTTAATTTACGTCAGGGTTCCCTATCTGTGGGACGGTATGCCATCCGCTTCCGTACCCTGGCATCGGAGCTCGGATGGAATAATGAAGCTCTAGTGGGTGCTTTTTGGCGGGGCTTGTCCAGCCGTATTAAGGACGAACTCGCTGGACGAGATACTCCAACCACTCTGGAGGATCTTATCTCTCTCGCTACACGTATAGATCTTCGCTTTCAAGAGCGTTCCCGTGAATCTGCTTGTGCTAGAAGGTCTAATGTCTCTACTCCTCCCCGTCGGTCCAGTAGCCCTCGGGTACCCGCTGCTTCTTCTTCCTCTTCTTCACCCGAACCCATGCAAGTGGATTGAGTAAGGTTGGCGGAGCAACGTCGCAAGGAGAGGCGTACCCAAGGCCTCTGCTTTTACTGTGGTAGCGCCGCTCACTTGCTACGTAACTGTCCGGAGAGACCGGAAAACTTCTCCGCCTAGGACAGGTAAGAGAGGCCTCCCTAGGTGTTCCAGCTTCCTCTCAACCTTTAACCCTTTCCGTTTTACTTATTTCCGATCTAGGTCGCTTTTCTGAGACTGCGTATGTGGATTCGGGCGCGGCAGGTAATTTTATCAGTCTTGACGCAGTTCGGAGGCTTCGCATTCCAGTCTACTCTTTGGACTCTCCTCGTTTAATTGCTTCTGTGGATGGGAGACCCTTACAGGAAGCTATCTCGTTGGTTACGGAGGAGGTGGAGATACAGATTGGGGCTCTTCACCACGAGAAAATTGCCCTCTACGTTCTACCGAATCTTTCTCACGCGTTATTGTTTGGTCTTCCGTGGCTTCGAGTACATGAACCTACCCTTAATTGGCGTACCGGAGATGTCTTACGATGGGGGCCTACTTGTCATTCACGTTGTCTACAGTCAGTTCGTCCAACTCTGCCGTCTCTGTCTACTTGTGTTCCTGAAGGTTTACCAACACCTTACTGGTCCTACACGGACGTCTTCGACAAGAGAGAGGCTGAGAGTCTTCCTCCACACCGGCCTTATGACTGCCCGATTGATCTCCTTCCCGGTTGCTCTCCACCTAGAGGAAGAATCTACCCTTTATCGGCAACTGAGACCCAGTCTATGTCGGAGTACATTAAGGAGAATCTGGCTAAAGGGTTTATTCGAAAATCTTCTTCCCCTGCCGGAGCAGGTTTTTTCTTTGTGAAAAAGAAAGACGGTTCTTTACATCCCTGTATTGACTATCGAGGATTGAACAATATTACGGTCAAGAACAGGTACCCTCTACCTCTCATTCCCGAGCTCTTCGACCGCCTCCGTGGTGCCCGTATCTTCACCAAGCTTGATCTTCGGGGCGCTTACAATCTTGTTCGTATACGCGCCGGTGACGAATGGAAGACCGCTTTTAACACTCGAGACGGTCACTACGAATATTTGGTTATGCCATTCGGGCTTTGCAACGCCCCCGCAGTTTTTCAAGAGTTCGTCAACGATATATTCAGAGATCTTCTTTACTCGTGTGTTGTGGTGTATCTGGATGACATTCTTGTTCTTTCCACCGATCTTCTGTCTCATCATAGATGTGTTCGTAAGGTCTTGCAGCGTCTAAGAGAGAACCACCTATTTGCCAAATACGAGAAATGTCTGTTTGAACAAACCTCCTTGCCGTTTCTAGGATGCATCATCTCGGATTCGGGTCTTAGGATGGATCCTGAGAAAGTGAGTGCCATACTCAAATGGCCACAACCCTGTGGAGTAAAGGCCATCCAACGATTTATTGGGTTTGCCAATTACTATAGACAATTCATTCCGCACTTCTCGTCTATAATCCAACCTCTTACCATCCTCACCCGAAAAAGTTCCAGCTCTAAGGTATGGACTCCGGAAGCAGAAGTCTCCTTCGAATCTCTTAAGAAGTCTTTTTCCTCCGCTCCAGTCTTGCATCATCCGGAGGTTAATAAACCCTTCATCCTGGAGGTAGACGCGTCCTCTACGGGAGCTGGAGCTGTGCTCTCGCAAAAGACTTCTGAAGGGCGAGTGGTTCCTTGCGGTTTTTACTCCAAGAGTTTTTCTAACTCCGAACGAAACTATACCATTGGTGATCGTGAGTTATTAGCCATCAAATTGGCCTTGGAAGAGTGGAGGTATCTCTTGGAGGGGTCTGTACATCCATTCGTAATCTACTCCGATCATAAAAACCTTGCGTATCTACAAACTGTGCAAAGACTAAACCCTCGACAGGCCAGATGATCTCTATTTTTTGCTCGCTTCGAATTTGAGTTACGCTTTCGGCCCAGCAACAAGAACCTTAAAGCAGATGCACTGTCCAGGTCCTTTCAGCCGCCGGACACGGAAGAACGACCAGCGTACATTATAGACCCCTCCAGAATCATGACGGTGGCACCGCTACAGATGTTTTCTCCGCCTCCAGGTAAAACCCTCGTCTCAGACTGCAACAAGGTGAGAGTGTTGTCTTGGGGTCATTCCTCCAAGTTGGCTGGACATGCGGGTTCTAAGAAGACTTTTCTTCTCATCTCGCGGTATTATTGGTGGCCTACTCTACGCCAAGATGTCAAAGAATTCGTCGCATCTTGTCCTTCCTGTGCTAGGAACAAAGTGCCCAGACAGTTACCTTTTGGCAATCTCCTTCCTCTACCGGTTCTGTCTGTACCTTGGCAGCATATAGCCATGGATTTCATTACCGATCTACCACGTTCCTCTGGTTGTACCATCATCCTTGTCGTAGTAAACCGGTTCTCTAAGATGGCTCACTTCATTCCACTTCCCGGTTTACCTTCTGCTCCTGAGTTAGCAAAAATATTCATCCGGAACATTTTCAGACTCCATGGCTTTCCTCTTCATATCGTCTCCGACAGAGGAGCACAATTCACCTCTCGATTCTGGAGAGCTCTGTGCAAGCTCCTTAAAGTTTCTTTGGACTTCTCTTCCGCCTACCACCCTCAAACTAACGGTCAAGCTGAGCGGACTAACCAGACTTTAGCCGCCTATCTGCGACACTTCACCAATGTTCATCATAGTGATTGGGTCGATCTACTTCCTTGGGCGGAGTTTGCTTTCAATAACCATTCCAGTGAGGCCTCTACGAAGACTCCTTTCTTTGTGGTGTTTGGTCAACATCCTGGTTTGCCCCTACCAGTCTCTTCTGTCTCCGGAGTTCCAGCAGCAGACTCTTCAGCTCGCAACTTTTCTACGATCTGGGGTGAGGTTAAGAAGTCGCTTGATAGAGCATCCTTAAAAATGAAGAGGCAAGTTGACAAGAAGCGCTTGGATTCTCCTCCTTTTGTGCCCGGTGACAAGGTCTGGCTTTCTTCTAAATACATCAGACTCAAGGTTCCCTCCTATAAGCTTGGTCCACGCTACATTGGTCCATTTGAGATTCTGCGTCGAGTTAACGATGTCGCCTACAAGCTGAAGTTACCTGCCTCGCTCCGTATTCCCAATACTTTTCATGTCTCTCTTCTCAAACCAGTTATCTTTAACCGCTTCCATTCTCCGTCTACTTCTTCCTCGCTACCTGTCAGTGCAGATAATATTTTCGTTGTAAAGGATATCTTAGCGGTTAAGAAAATCCGTGGAAAGGATTTTTTTTTTGGTTGATTGGAAGGGTTTTGGTCCTGAGGAGAGATCTTGGGAGCCCTCTGAAAACATTAATGCTCCTCGTATTCTTAACAGATTTTTTGCCCGTTTACGTAAGGGGGGTTGTAAGGAGGGGGGTACTGTTACCGCTGCTGCTGCTGCTCGTTCCGCGGCGCGTCCTCGCCGCTCTGTTCCTCCCTCTGCAGTGGCGCGTTCCCGGTGTTCCACTTCCGGGTTCGCGCGTCTCGCCGACTCTGCTTCACTTCCGGTGTCTTCGGCCACTGGGGGCTTTCTGACCCTGCGCAGGCGCTCTGGCTTTCACAATAGGCGCAGGCGCATCGCACCTAATACAATTCCCTAGGGTCAAGGTCAGTGTAATTTCAACCAATCCCTGCCCTCGTCCTTGCTATATAAGGCGTCCTCCTCTGTGCCTCTTTGCCTGATTGTCTTAGCATTTCCTGTGCTTCCTGGCCCCTCTCTTGTGCTCGTTCTTGGCTCGCTGTTTCGCTTTCTCTTCGGCGGACTACGTTCCTCTCCGTTTTCATCCTATGTTCTTGTGGTTCCCGATTCTGTTTTGCCTAGTATTCTTAACCTTCCTTTTTGTTTGTTCCACAGTCTTTCGCTGGCGTCCGTGTACTCCTTCTGGTTTACAGTCCTGCTGAGTTTCCTTCTGTGCCTTTTGTTCTCCTTCCTGGAGCCGTCCCTCTCGGTACTTCCACTGTGGGTAAGTGACCTCTGGGCCTGCCCTTTACGATCACTGTATAGGGGTCGGTTCATCCCAAGGTCTGCTCGCCCAGGGGTAGGGCTGCCCACGGTCCAGAGGGTCCACTCTCAGTTCTAGTAGTGTTCGTTATACACACTAGTCCCTACTCCATATGCTGGGACCATCACCTTCTTAAACCCAGTACCTTTTCATCAGAACCATTATTTTGACATAATCGCAGTAAGTTTCTTTTCCTTTACAAATTTTTCACCTTCACTATTACCCCCCTACTACCATTGTCCTCCACACAATGGTACATACATGGAGTATGGAGTAGCGTGGTGATACATTGTTGATGTTTACCCAACAACTTGTCATCCAGAGCATACACTGTTACAGCATCGGGCATCGGTGTTTCTGACCCTTGCCTGTTGCTAAGCCAGCGTTGGGTACAGTCCATACTATACGGTCCCACAGTGTCCTCAATGTCCAGTATCTCTGCCTTCTCTGGGGGCATTCCCTGCCATTTCACCCCGATCCTGAGAATCGCGGCCCACGCAAAAAACTGCCACATCTTAGTGCACTTTCTCCCACTTTGCTCAGCCTTCTTCTGTCCCGCAGCTGGGGTCCCACTATTGCTGCACTGCTGTTCCTGTAGTTGCTGTACTCTCTGTTCTTAGTTCTGGCCACCTGATACTACTGCTGGGCCCACTCTTCCTAGAAGAATGTTACATGGCACAATGTGCTCTGGGCTAGCCAACCCTCTGTAAGCTGTACGAGCGCCCAGGCCCCAACTGAACTAAAGCAGGAAGACCTAACTGTCTTATCCCATCATGCCCCTCCTATCCTAACTATTCCTTAAACCTAAGCCTATGATGTCCCCATCTAGTGGCCAACTTGGGGTACTACTCCCATAACACTATATGGGCCCGGGGCACTTAATTTTCCTAACAACAGTACATGTGCAATTATGGCAAAACATATTATACATTAGACATATATAAATGCAGAGTAATACGCTTTATACGTAGCAGTACTCAATACGAATAGTGATAATACATTATGCAATGTAGCAGTATCACATAGTACACAAACAGAGGTTAGGGGAGAAAAACGAACAATACTATTATCACATCCCCTACAACACCACTGATTAAAAAGAGGCTAAGGACAGAACAAAAAAGGAAAACAGCACCTGCTTAGAAAGCTATGCAGAAAGAATTTGAGGGAGCCACACCTCGCCACCCCATTTGACATCAATATTACCTCAGTAGGATCACGTGGTAAGGTCTCCGCACTTGTACGAACATGCTGTTCCATACCCCCTAGGGACTGGTATGGTCAGCTTGACACAGTTTTACATAGACCCTCCCTGTCCACATGGGCCCCACACAGTCAATGACACGGCACCACACTCACCCACAACCCTGACAGGCTGAGAGACCACTTTCACAAGCCGCAGTGAAATACAACCTTATCAGCCCGGTAGGACTGCCACCAGTTCCATGTTCGACATACACCTGGTCCGTTAATTGGGTTATGTCGGGCCAGGACCAGCCCCAGTAGCATATGAGATTAGGCTGAGAAATAGACATGTGTATTCGTGGATCGAGATAACAGAGCAACCCAAGGTTAAATTATATATTTTATCACCTTAAGGACACACTAGACTATATATACACATTGGTTATACATATATAATGGTCCGATATGCAAATACAATAGGGGTAGGACAAAGGGTATAAGCAGAACATATAGTCAGTTACCAGTTATGAAAGGCCTGGCTTGCGTGGGAAGCTTGTGGTTCCCTCTGTGTGTGACTTGTCCTAACATGATGTCCTCACAACCTCCCATAGAAAAAAGCAATAGGAAATGATGCACACAAGCATTTAACACTCTGGGTCACTCCCCTCCTGCCCTCTGGGCTGAACCTAAATCTTCTCCCCTGGAGGTTTGGAGATAAATCTCCCCCAAACCTATGAAAGATCATAACTCCTTTCTGAGTGGTTCTGGCACCATCGGATCCGAACGGGCCCCTGCTACTTATAGAGACTAAATACAATTTTGCTACCTAGCTGCTAGTGGCTGTTCTATGTATCTCCCTTCCCGTGCATGTTAGAATGACTCAAGACCCAGACAGGCGATTGTCCTAGTCTAGGAATCTCGGAATTATATACGATGTATAGCTAGGACGTATAGTATTTCCATCATTCCTTTATGAAATCCTAACTGGCTGAACAAAGGACTCAGGCTGCATGGCCTGGATCCACAGGGGGTCTTCCTGTATAAGGTTGCATACCAACCAGCTGGGGGGGGTGAATCTTTGAGCTGGCCAAGTGTCATGTTACCACAGCATGTGCTGAAAGAGTTTTTTTTATAATGAGATGCTAAATAGGATACAGGTGACTGACATGGAATTATGTCTCCAATATTCTTCACAGAAGGCATAACACTGGTGGGGTGGGAAAGTCAGAGTATGGCATTGGTCTGAGTGGATAAATAAACAGCTATGCAGTACCTACAAAAAAACAATGGCAGAATTGTTTTCATATCCCTACCTAAGGTAAAAAAAAATTACTTAGTTCAATGTATTCCACAATGGTACGAATGAAGACTACAAAGAGAAAGCCAAAATCAAGCTTAGATGACACAAGAATAAAAAGCTATTTATTGTGAAGAAGTGAAATCTTATAAATATAAAACCATATGAATTTACTATGGCTGCAAAGCGACAGAGATCAAAGAGACTGTCTTTTCTGTCTTGAATGGAACATGACTGCTGCAGCCACCATTCATTGGCTGAAGAGGTCCTGTCCCATGCTAGAATAGTCCAATAGAACATGTTTTGTTTTATTTACAGACCACCATGGGCCACTTTAAAAAAATATTATGGTCAACACACCTTTAGGCTATGTGCACACGCTGCGGATTTTGCTGCGGATCTACAGCGTTTCCGCAGCTGCGTGTCCGCAGCAGTTTCCCATGAGTTTACAGTTCAATCTAAACTTATGGGAAACGCAATCCGCAGTGCACATGCTGTGGAAAAAACGTGCGGAAACGCAGCGGTTTACATTCTGCAGCATGTCAATTCTTTGTGCGGATCTGCAGCGTTTCTGCATCCATTGACTCGCATTGAATCAGGCAATTCTGCAGTAAAACCGCAGATAACAAAAAAATATGCGGTTTAGCTGTGGTGAAACGCTGCAGATCGGGAGGGGGGAAGAGTGTGGGCAGTGTGTGGGCGGTGCGTGGGCAGAGACTGCGTGTCTGTGTGTGCGGGCGGGGTCTATGCGGGCCTGCCGGGGGTCTGTGTGGGCTGCCGGGGATATGTACAGGCCTCTCGGGGGTCTGTGCGGGCTGCCAGGGGTCTGTGCGGGCCTGTTGGGGGTCTGTGCAGGCCTGCCAGGGGTCTGTGCGGGCCTGTTGGGGGTCTGTGCGGGCTGCCAGGGGTCTGTGCGGGCCTGTTGGGGGTCTGTGCAGGCCTGCCAGGGGTCTGTGCGGGCCTGTTGGGGGTCTGTGCGGGCCTGCCGAGGGTCTGTGCGGGCTGCCGGGGGGTCTGTGCAGGCTGCCGGGGGGTCTATGCCGGCTGCCGCGGGTCCGTGCGGGCCTGCCGAGGGTCTGTGCGGACCTCTCAGGGGTCTTTGTGTGTGTGTGTGTGCAGGCATCGTCCGATGGGACTACAAGTCCCATCTGGCTATGCCTGCTGCAATGACAGTGAATGACACATTAGCCAATGATGGGACAGTAGTAGACCCATCATCCGGCTAATGTGTTGAATGTAAAAAAAACCACAAACATACATAGTACATACAACATACTACATACATACATACATACATACATACAACATACTACATACAACATACTGCATACATACATACTACATACAACATACTACATACATACAACACACTACATACATACTACATACTACATACATACTACATACTACATACATACTACATACAAGATATTACATACTAAATACAACATACTACATATATACTACATATATACTACATACTTCATACATAGTACATACAACATACTATATACATACTACATACTACATACATGCTACATACAACATACTACATACATACTACATACATAGTACATACAACATACTACATACATACTACATACAACATACTACATACATACATACATGCATACTACATACATACTACATACATACTACATGCAATACATTCATACATTACATACAATATATACATACAACATACTACATACATACAACATACATACAACATACATACTACATATATACTACATACATACTACATGCAATACATTCATACATTACATATAATACATACAACATGCTACATACAACATACTACATACATACAACATACATACTATATACAATACATTCATACATTACATACAGAACATACATATATGCATACAGTACATATTACATAGTGTACATACTCACCATCACTTGTCACTTTGATCCCTGAAGCCAGTGTCACCTGTAAAAAATATTAAAATAATAAACAACCAATATACTCCCTGATCCGCAGAAATCCACGAGTGTCCCACGAGTGTCCCGTGGAGAGCAGCAGCATCAGCTGATGCAACCGCTCTCTAGGGGCTCCAGGAATATAATGATGGGAGGCAGGTATCCTTCCGCACTGTATTCCTCTGCCACTGTAAAAAATAGTCCCTAGTCTCACTTTTGGCACTGCTGTGTGAGAAAGTTCCCACGCAGCAATGGCATAAAGTGAGACCAGTGAACTACAGTAACCTCTCAGTGATGCACTGCAGGAGCCATTGTCTCCTATCAGTGTGTCAATGAGGGTCCTATAGAGCAGTGACATCAGCTGATGTCACTGTTCTATTTGGGGAGATCGTTGTGGGACACTCGTTATTAATTGGACTGCATCGGACAGGGAGTATACAGTTTATTATTTTACATTTTTTGCAGGCGATCGAGTATGGTAAGTATGGTTAAATTAAGAATAATAAAATACTTTTTTCTGGCTGTGTCTTAATTTTTTTTAACTCTTTCACTACTCTAGGATTGATAATGGATAGGCGTCTCATTGACACCTCTCCATTATTAACCCGGCTTAATGTCACCTTACAGTAGCAAGGTGACATTAACCCCTTATTACCCCATATACCACCGCTACACGGGAGTGGGAAGAGAGGGGCTAAGTGCCGGAATTGGCGCGTCTCACAGGTGCGCCATTTCTGGGGTGGCTGCGGACTGGTATTTGTAGCCGGGGGGGGGGCAATATCCATGGCCCCTTTCTAGGCTATGAATATCAGCGTCCCCCTATTTTAATAGCCAGTAAAGGCTACGCAGACAGCTGCGGGCAGATATTCATAGCCTGGGAGGGGCCATGGGTATTAACCCATTCCGAGGCTACAAATATTGGCCCTCGGCTGTCGGCTTTCCCCTTCTGGTGCAGAAAATTGCGCGGGAGCCCACACCGTTTTTTTCCATTTTTTTTTTTATTAAATGCTATGAAACATAGGCCTTTCTGTTATATATCTATGGCTATATCGATCTATAGATATATTTATAGATAGATATATCTATAGATACATTGATGTATCAATCCATATATCTGGCTGCTTTCACACATCAGGTTTTTGCCGTCAGGCACAATCCTGCGAGTTTTGAAAAAAACAGATCCGTTTTTTTCCGCCAGATCCGTTTTTTTCTCATATTGTTGTATTAGCGCCAGATTGCGCCTGATGGCCACACGTTTCATCCGTTTTTTGCTGTTTCTGGCGGACAGAGAAAACGCACAGAAGAACGTTTTTTCTGTCCGGCGAAAAAACGAACAGCGACGGATCCAGCGAAAAATGTATGAAACTGAGATGTAAAATGATGAATCCGGCCTCCGAATCCGGTTTTTCATGCATTTTTTTCCATTGAAATCATGCACATCTTTCATTCTCTCTCTCTAAAAAAAAAAAAAAAACGGATCAGTTGCATCAGTTTTTCACTATTTGCAACGGATGCATTTTTTCAAAAATTCGCCGGATCCTGCCTGATGGATAGATGTAAATAGATATATGGATAGTTAGGCTACTTTTACACATCAGTTTGTTTCCGTCAGGCAGGATCCGGTGAATTTGTGGAAAAGCGGATTCATTGCAAATAGTAAAAAACTGATGCAACTGATCCATTTTTGAGAGAGAGAAAGGAAAATGTGCATGATTCCAATGGAAAAAAATCATGAAAACCGGATTCGGAGGCTGGATTCATCATTTCACATCTGATTCATACAATTTTTGCCAGATCCATTGCTGTGCGTTTTGTCACCGGACAGATACAACTTTTTTCTGTACGTTATCTCCGTCTGGCGGAAACAGTTTTCTTTTATGGATCCGGCAAAAAACAGATGAAACATGTGGCCATCTGGTGTAATCCGGTCGCTAATAGAACAAAACGAATCCAGCGGAAAAAAAACGGATCTGTTTTTTTCAAAACTCGACGGATTGTGCCTGATGGCAAAAACCTGATGTGCCAAAGTAGCCTAACTATCCATATAGCTATCTTCATCTTTCTCATTCCGCACTATTTCCCGGAACACAGCTAAACACATCCGGGACACAGTGCGCCGGCGCATGCGCACTAATGCTTTTCGGCTTTGCCCGCAGTTGGGCAAAGCATACTGCGCGTGCGCAAGACAAGATTGCATTGCGCACGCGTGTACAACGGAGTAAACCTAATCAAATTCAAGACAATATTGCGGCCAGCGGGAAAGGAAGGGGTGCATGAAAGAACAGAAAACACCGCCCATTGGACCTTAAACAGAGCCCGCAAAATTCAGGTGACAGAGTCCCTTTAAAGGCATAGAGGTTAAGCCCAATCAAATGGAAAAGCAGGAATTTTTTTTTTTTAAGACGTTCGGAGTTACAAAGATATTGACTATGTTAAGATTTTTTATATTTTGTCAGATATTAATGTTTCACTACTTCCATGCTCTTCACCTCCTTTTTTACCTTTCCCACACTTTCTTCTTCATCATCTTCAGCAGCAGCATCTTTTACATCAACTTCTCCTTCACCTTATTCATCTTAATCTTCATCACCTTCTTCCTATTATTCTTTTTTGTTACATTCTTCATATTCTTTTTATTAAACTATTCTTCTTCTTCATATTCTACTTCTTCATCATATTCTTATTTGTGACAGGCATTCCTGTAGTTGTTATCTATAAAAGTTTGAAGATTACACATTCCGTTCTGCCTGTCACAAAAGAGTTACAACAGGATTTGCAGCAGCAGGCTTTTTCCAGGGGCACCACGAGGAGGAACAGACTCACCCCCATACACTGCTTAGTCTTCATCTGCTTATAATTTAGATAATATATTTTGCTCTGATTTTTAGTCTTATGCTTAATGTTCTTCTGCTCTTTGTTCTGCAGCTTCTTGTTCTCCTGCTTCTCGGTCTTCAGGGTCGTCATCTCCAGGGTCGTCATCTCCAGGGTCGTCGTCTCCGGGGTCGTCATCTTCGGGGTGGTCTTCAGGGTCGTTGTCTCGAGGGTCGTCGTCTCAGGGGTCGTCGTCTTTGGGGACGTCGTCGTCTTAGGGGTGGTCTTCAGGGTCGTCGTCTTTAGGGTCTTGAACTTGGAAATGTAGCAGAAGTTACAAGAAGGCTGAGGAAATGCCGAGAACCAGCTGACGGTACTGGAACCCGGATGGCTACCCGAAGGTCCAAGAGCCAATGGAACTAGCGAGGACCAGCTGACGGTACTGGAACCTGGTTACTAAGCAGGAGGTACCTGTGCCAGAAAGCACTACCAAGGACCACCTGACGTTGGTGGAACTCGGATACCCAGTAGGAGGCACCTAAGCCAAAGGCTCTGCCCAGAAACAGCTGACAGTACTGGAATTAGGATTGGGAGCAGAAGGTATAAGAGCCAATGACACTGCCGAGAACCAGCTGACAGTACTGTAACCAGGATGGGTAGCCGAAGGTACAAGAGCCAATGGAACTACCGAGGACCAGCTGACGGTACTGGAACCTGGTTACTAAGCGGGAGGTACCAGTGCCAGAAAGCACTACTAAGGACCACTTGATGTTGGTGGAACTTGGATACCCAGAAGGAGGCACCTAAGCAGAAGGCTCTGCCTGGAACCAGCTGACAGTACTGGAACCAGGGTGGGGAGCAGAAGGTACAAGAGCAAAAGACACTGCCGAGAACCAACTGACGGTACTGGAACCCGGATGGGTAGCAGAAGGTACAAGAGCCAATGGAACAACCGAGGACCAGCTGACGTTACTGGAACCCAGTTACTAATGTGGCACCCCTAGGGGTATTTGCCACAAAAATAGTTACTGACACTAAATACAAGTACTAAGATCGCAAAACTGCACTACCACCTCCGGCCAGAAGGGGGAGCTCCAGAGACTCCCCTTGATCCATTCTGGTCTGAGAGAAGAACTGGCAGTTGGGCTAAGGAGCTGATAGTGAGAGGTCATACAGCTGAATTTCTAACAGCCCTATGACGGTTTCCAGGCCCAAATCACCGGCCTGAGGAGAAGAGGGATAGAGAAAAAGGACATTGTGAGAACCGGGTAGCATTAATCACTACCCAGAACAGGCGCAAAGACGGATACCGGATCCGTGGCTGTATTCATTATATATAATACAGCAACCGGAAAAACGTGAGGTGATATCAGCTTCACTAGGGTCGGACGCAGCAACAGACACAGAGTTCAGCGGTACTCCCGGAGGGGGTAAGCCGATAAAAGGACTCGGGTTGCCCATCGAACCAGGACCCGGAGGGGACAGATTGGGCCGGCAGCCAGTTCACATACAGCAGCAGGGCCACACAGATATTGCGTACAATAAGAGGCGAAGACCCCGGCAGGGTCAAAGTAACTCAGAGTTCCCATACAGACTCCGGTGACAGGACTGGTTGTAAATCCTTTTTTGTTAAAGTAAACTGGTTAAACGTTTCAGTGCCTCAGTCTTTCATTTGGACAATAGCCATCTATCCAGGATTGGGATCATCACCGCTGGGAGAACCTGCTGCTGATCAAGTAAGTGCCTGTTCCCTCACGATACCCTTTACACTGTGCATTGCCTGAGGCCACAGCACCGGGTCAAGCCACCCGTGACATCCCCCTCAAGAGACAGACCCCACTGGTCCGATGCTGGGTGCCCCGGTCTCTCGGGCGTCACAATTGGCGTCACGAACAGGATAGAGCCAGCCCATATACCGTGTATTGTGTGCCGTGATTGGAGCCCAAAACTTTGAAAACTTGGATGAAAAATCGTGAAAATTGACTTTATTAAAGAAAATTCCATTTCCCATTAAAAACTATTGAAAGTGACTTTTCCCCATTGGTTATAATGGAGTAAATATGGCCGCCATCCCCTGAGGTAATCACCTCATAACCGTTAGGCGCGAGACTGTTGATTGAGCTACGCCATTACCTGAGCCCCAGTCTAACTGAAAAACTTCAGAATCCGCCATTACAGAGCGCGCGGTGGGCGGGAGCAGTAGGGGGCGTGTCATTGTGGGCGGCACCAAGCTGAGCGCTCTGACGTCAGAGCAAGGGGAAAACCAATCCTGCTGCACAGCAGAACGAATCTACACTATCCCGACGGAAGCGGAGGACCGGAAGGGTCCGGATTTACTAAGGGGGCACAGTATGTCGCAGCACGGAGACGCCGCAGCACCCGGCGGCGCTAATGCAGCTGAAAGACAGAGTGTCGATAGAGCGTCTGGTAGCGCAGCGGTGCAAGGAGTGGCGCCCATCATGCCGGTGCTGATGCCATATACCCCAGGTGGCCCGTGGCTTCCAATGTATGAAGGTGAGCCTAATACCCTTGACGATTTCAGAGAAAAGATGCTGGCCCATTTTAACATGTTCCCCGTGGGTGAAGTTCAGCGTGTTAGTCTCCTGATGATGCAGTTAAGTGGCCATGCTAAGCGAGATGTCACAGCATGGGCAGCTGATCTAAAAGGCACTGTTGAACGCATATTTGCTGGATTAAAAGCTACATTTGAAACCACTGCCAGCAGCAAAGCTAAAGTACGATTCTTTAATTGCAAACAAAAAGTTAATGAGGGCGTGAGAGACTTTGCCTTAAACCTGCAGGAAGCCCTTAAATCACTTACACTGGCTGAACCCATTTTGAACACCGGAGCGGATAAACTGCTAAGAGATCAATTTATTGAGGGACTCTACACCCCTTCTCACCGGGGGCATGTGAGCATGCTTGTTTTTAAGAACCCCGAATTGACATTTGCCCAATTAAAGGAGAGCGTTATACGTCTCCAGCTGGCAGAGGCACCTCGGGATCAGGAGCCTGCGCAACTCATGGCAGAGGCTCCTCAACAACATGGAGTACCAGTGACATCAGCTATGTCCGGGGCCATTGCTAAGCCCCTGGGGCCCAGTACTAATGAGGCTCTTCAACAAAAGCTTGACTCTTTAACTGATGTTGTTGCTTCAATGGCTAAAACCATGCAGGAGATGAGAGGACCCAAGATGGAGTTGTCAAACCGTAGAGAAGGTGTTCCATGGATGAGACCCCGGAGATACCCGACATGGAGAGGACAACCCCGCGACCGCTACCAACCGGATGGACAGCCCATTTGCCGCCGTTGCCAGCAGCCAGGCCACTTTGCACGAGATTGTGATTTAAACGGGAATCCCCTGTGAATGCGGGGAATGAACTTTCAAGGCCCAACACCCTGGCACGACAGGTACATCGGAGGACGACCCATTATCCCTATCGTGCTGGACGGAATTCCCCTCAACGCTTTGCTGGACACAGGTTCCCAGATTTCATCTATACCGTATATCCTTTATAAGAGGTACTGGGCTGATGCAGATATTGATAAAGGGCCCTCTGATGTTGAACTAGATACATGGGCCAGTAATGGTAAGTTGGTACCGAAACTAGGATTTAGGGAGATGACCATAAAGATTGGTAAAGTAGAATTGAAGAAACAGGGTATAATTGTTGTTGATGTTGACCGGCGGAACTGTGAACCAACTGTATTGATAGGAATGAATGTGTTAGAGAACTGCTTTTCCGAAGTTATTTCTGTCTTACAGCAAATTGCTGAAACTGCCCAATCCTACCAGCAGAGAGTTCTCCGAAGGGAAATAAAAGTATTGATGTTAAGGCAACAGGTAGAAGTTGCAGGTGGAGAAATCGGCAGTGTGAGGGTAAGTGATCCAACATCTATTGTAATCCCACCAAAAACAGAAATGCTGGTATGGTGTAGAGCAGCCATTGGTACTAAGGGACGAGATTATCAAGCCTTAATAGAACCAGTGTACACCGACAGCAGGCCCACTATACTCACAGCACGAGGGGTAGTCGAGGTACACCGGGGACGAGTGCCGGTACGACTTTTGAACTGTGGAGAGGAAGAGGTCACTTTGCCAAGGTATGCTACAGTGGCAAAGCTATATACTGTTGACAACAATGCCATCACAACCATTGAGCCCTTAGAACCAACCTGTCAGGTGGAAGGCAACGGCTCAGATGGAGAATTGGAGGATTGGTGTCAACAGCTACACGTGGGCATAAATTCAACACCTACCCATCAAAAACAAGGGGTGTATAGGCTAGTGACGGAATATGAACAAGTCTTCAGTAAACACCCATTGGACTTCGGACAGATAGAAGGGGTAGAACACACAATCCCCACCAGTGACCATCCCCCAATAAAAGAAAGATATAGACCCATACCGCCCGCTCACTATCAATGTGCAAAAGATATGCTGAGGGTGATGAAACAGGCCGGGGTAATAAGAGACAGCTGTAGCCCCTGGGCGGCCCCTCTAGTGCTTGTCAAAAAAAAGGACGGAACCATGAGAATGTGCGTAGACTATTGGCGGATTAATAACATCACCCATAAAGACGCCTACCCCTTGCCTAGGATAGAAGAGTCCTTGACTGCTTTGAAATCTGCTAATTATTTTTCCACCTTAGACTTAACAAGCGGGTATTGGCAAGTCCCTGTGGCTGAGAGAGATAAGGAAAAGACGGCATTCACCACACCAATGGGTCTATGTGAATTTAATCGCATGCCATTCGGACTCTGCAATGCATCCGATATCCTTCCAGCGGCTGATGGAATGCTGCCTCGGACACAAGAACTTCGAGACCGTCCTCCTGTACCTAGATGATGTGATCGTCTACTCAAAGACTTACGAACAACACTTAATAGACCTGGCAGAAGTGTTCGAAGCCTTATCCAGGTATGGCATGAAAATCAAGCCATCCAAATGTCACCTTCTCAAGCCAAAGGTACAGTACCTGGGACACATCGTGAGTTCGGAGGAAGTAGCACCGGATCCCGAGAAAATAAGCGCCATAAGGGATTGGCCAAGACCTACCAACGCAAAAGAAGTGAGGCAATTCCTGGGATTGGTGGGTTACTATCGCAGATTTATAAAAGGATTTACCAAATTGGCAGCACCCTTGCAAGACGCCTTGGTAGGGCAGACGAAGAAACCTTCAAACCGAAACCCTCCTTTTCAGTGGAACGATGAAAGGGAAGACTCCTTTGAACAACTAAAGAAGGCACTAACCGGAGAAGAGGTTCTGGCATACCCAGATTACCATCAACCTTTCATCCTCTACACCGATGCCAGTAATGTGGGACTAGGAGCGGTGCTGTCACAAAAGCAAGAAGGTCGGGAGAAAGTCATCGCCTTTGCAAGTAGAAAGCTCCGGCCTACTGAAAGAAATCCAGAAAATTATAGCTCCTTCAAATTGGAACTACTGGCAGTAGTTTGGGCTGTGACTGAACGTTTCAAACACTATCTGGCTGCTGCAGAATTTATTGTCTATACTGACAACAATCCGTTGACCCACCTGGACACAGCCAAATTAGGTGCGTTAGAACAGCGATGGATAGCCCGGCTATCTAATTACAACTTCAAGATCAAGTATCGAGCAGGTCGCAAGAATGGAAATGCCGATGCCCTATCCCGGATGCCACACTTGAGAGATGTAGAAGAAGAAACGGGGGAGCTTGAAGAAATTGAACTGCCAGCCTTCCATCATCCCAAGGCAAAACATCATCAGTCAAGTACCTATCAGAAACAACAAGAGGTGAATTTTAATCCGTTAGCACACCATAGATGGGCTGACACCCAAGACAGCAATCCGGCTGTGAAGATGGTGAAGAAACTGTTAACTGAGCAAAGTGCATATCCCGATGAGGATGCCCCAGAAGAGACGCATCAACTCTGGAAAGAGAGAGGCAAAATGTTCCTGTATCAAGGGAAGCTCTGTAGAAGGTACACCAATCCGAAAACACATGAATTGGTTTGGCAGATTATCGTGCCTAAACAAGATGTCAAGATGGTCCTCGAAGCTTACTATAATGGTGCTGGTCACTTCGGTTGGAAAAAGTTAGAAGTACTTCTAAGAGAAAGATTTTATTGGGTCGGGATGAGAAAATCAATCGAACAGTGGTGCAGAAATTGTGGCCCGTGCAACCTCAGAAGAAACGATCAAAAGAACCAAAGAGCACCACTGCAGCCCATAATCACCAAACAACCACTTGAACTTGTAGCCATGGACCACGTGAAGTTGACACCAAGCCGGTCCGGCTATGTCTATGCCTTGACCATCGTGGACCATTATTCACGCTTCTTGGTAGTAGTACCCGTAAAAGATCTGACAGCAAAAACAGCAGCCAAAGCGTTCCAAACGTACTTTTGTAGACCCCATGGATATCCGGAACAGGTTCTCACCGACCAAGGTACAGCCTTTGAATCAGAGATCTTCAGAGAATTCTGTAATATGTATGGTTGCAAAAAGATCCGGACGGCGGCCTATCATCCACAAACAAACGGCTTATGCGAGAAGATGAACCATATTGTAATAGAACTACTAAAGACTTTACCTGAGACAGAAAGGAATCAATGGCCAGAGAAATTGCCTGACTTGGTGGATCTGTATAATCATGTCCCGGTGAGCTTCACCAACTGCACCCCAGCTTACCTTATGCGTGCAAGACCCGGCCAATTACCAATCGATCTAGAAATGGGAATTCTGAAACCAGACGCAGAAGTTCAAGACTCCAATTGGGATATCATATGGCAAAAGCAGTATCGCCAAGTGCAAGAGAGTGTGGAAAGAAGCCTTCAGCAAACTAGAGAAAGACAAGAGCGAACTTTCAACCAGAATGCTCTAGCGACCCCATTAAGACCGGGTGACCAAGTGCTCAAGAGAAATCGTCGAACCAATAAACTGGACAATCAGTGGGAAGCCGTACCCTACACAGTTTTACCAACAAGAGTGGATAATCCTAAAATGTGTCTCATTAGCAAAAACGGAGGCTTAACATCTGTACTAGTGTCAAGAGACAATCTTAAATTATGTCCGGAAGCATTGAAAGAGCCAGACGTTGTCCTGCCAGAACCAGAAGTTATTCAACCCATACAGGTTCAACCAGTAAAGGAAAAAGAAGAGGAAGTGTATCACACCTGTATAGGAGACTTTCCCAAAACCCTACTAACATACCATGGTGCAGTAGTGGTTCCCATGGTGGCCTTTTATCCAACACCGAACCCAATACCAGAAGTCCCAAGACAGGAAGAGGCTGACCCCGTACTACAGGAGGTTTCAGGCCAGGAAGAACAGATTCTTGAAAAGAGTAATCCCATTCACGGTGGACTTGCCAACTCCATAGTTATGGAATTATCTTTAGCAGAGCGGGCAGATACTACATCCGCAGTAGACAGTAGTACACCACATGAAGAGACACCGCTATTACGTAGATCACAGCGTAGTACCCAGGTCAATTACCGGCCAGGTATGCGGATTACCAACTATAAAACTATAGTCATTGTTATCATTCTGCAACGTTTAAGCCCAGTACCTACAGAGACTTGTCTGTATGAACTTCTTGCATATTCTTGAACTTTTTATCAGCCCGGAGGCACTAAATCAAAGCTCCGGAAAGACTGCTTTTTGAACTTTGCTTTTTGCTCTTTCTGAACTTTCTTTAGACTTTACATTGGTAACTCCGTTGGAAAAATGGAACTAAATTCATGGACACAAAGTGCAGTGCCTTTCCTAGTACCTTCAAGGATAGAACTGTATTAATGGACGCTATTTGAAGTGACTTTTTACATAACTCTATTTTTGTTTCCTTGAGTGGTTTTTGTAACTTTTCATTTTTAAGACTCTGTACATATTAATTGTTATTTCAAAATGTTATCGTCCCACAGTCCCGGAGTACTGTTCTTAACTAAGGGGGAATGTGGCACCCCTAGGGGTATTTGCCACAAAAATAGTTACTGACACTAAATACAAGTACTAAGATCGCAAAACTGCACTACCACCTCCGGCCAGAAGGGGGAGCTCCAGAGACTCCCCTTGATCCATTCTGGTCTGAGAGAAGAACTGGCAGTTGGGCTTAGGAGCTGATAGTGAGAGGTCATACAGCTGAATTTCTAACAGCCCTATGACGGTTTCTCCTCAGGCCCAAATCACCGGCCTGAGGAGAAGAGGGATAGAGAAAAAGGACATTGTGAGAACCGGGTAGCATTAATCACTACCCAGAACAGGCGCGAAGACGGATACCGGATCCGTGGCTGTATTCATTACATATAATACAGCAACCGGAAAAACGTGAGGTGATATCAGCTTCACTAGGGTCGGACACAGCAACAGACACAGAGTTCAGCGGTACTCCCGGAGGGGGTAAGCCGATAAAAGGACTCGGGTTGCCCGTCGAACCAGGACCCGGAGAGGACAGATTGGGCCGGCAGCCAGTTCACATACAGCAGCAGGGCCACACAGATATTGCGTACAATAAGAGGCGAAGACCCCGGCAGGGTCAAAGTAACTCAGAGTTCCCATACAGACTCCGGTGACAGGACTGGTTGTAAATCCTTTTTTGTTAAAGTAAACTGGTTAAACGTTTCAGTGCCTCAGTCTTTCATTTGGACAATAGCCATCTATCCAGGATTGGGATCATCACCGCTGGGAGAACCTGCTGCTGATCAAGTAAGTGCCTGTTCCCTCACGATACCCTTTACACTGTGCATTGCCTGAGGCCACAGCACCGGGTCAAGCCACCCGTGACATCCCCCTCAAGAGACAGACCCCATTGGTCCGGTGCTGGGTACCCTGGTCTCTCGGGCGTCACACTAAGCAGGAGGTACCCGTGCCAGAAAGCACTACCAAGGACCACCTGACATTGGTGGAACTCGGATACCCAGAAGGAGGCACTTAAGCCAAAGGCTCGGCCCAGAACCAGCTGACGGTACTGGAACCAGGGGGACCTATTCAAGATTGTCTTCTTAAGAACCAGCTAATGGTGCTGGAACTCAGATAGGCAGCAGAAGGTCCACAGGAAAAAACAAAATTGCTAGGCCGCGAGCTGGCCGTAGTTACCAAAAACCCACAGTCCTACTGGGAGAGCTTGTCCTATTGGCACTACGGAACCAGCCTTGATTGCCAGTTCCCGCAGCCCACATAGGAAGCACCTAAACTGCAGGCACCATAGAGTCGGCTAACCCGACCGCAACACGACAGGACAACGTATTGGAGGCAAAGTGACCTTGACACTACCCGGAAACAGCTGGCATACTGGAACCCAGGCTGGGCAGGAGGGAGTACCCGTGCCAAAGACACTTCAGAGCAGCAACTGGCGGTATTGGAGCCCAGGGATTAAATGACAAACAGAGTGTAGGCTGAGGCCTAATTGGAGCAAGTTGAAAGGGAACCTTTAACCCCCCCAGGCGTTTGCAACTAGAAGAGCCACCTTGTGCAGTAGTAATGCTGCACAAGGAAAAGATGGCTCTTTTCATTATGCTCCTTGCACAGGCTGAACAAAACACTTATAAAATTTGGCCCCTCATACCGTGAAACCGTCCCGGAGGCGGGACTTTCCTTCCTAATGACGCAGCACAGCAGTCATTCGTACCCCCTTGGCGCCGGGCGCAGCCTCCTGGGCGTTGTTTGTTTGTGTACCGCAGCCTGCGCTGTTATGTTATCAAAGAAATGATGAGGAATCCAGCTCAACGAGGTAGTGAAAAAAAACCTTTCTTTATTCACTTCAAATCATGTTCAGTGGAGGATGATTAAGGGTGCTTGTTCACCAGAAACGCATTGCTATCGCATTTTAATCCATGTTGTTGCTGATGTTTTATCCTCCACTGAACATGATTTGAAGTGAATAAAGAAAGGTTTTTTTTCACTACCTCGTTGAGCTGTATTCCTCATCATTTCTTTGGTTCTTCTACGCCCTGACACAGCAGTTCCGTGCTCCGAGTTCCACAGGATGTCGACTATGGTGAGCTGGACTTTGTTTCATGCTGTTATGTTATCCCTTGGCCGTGCGCAGTTAACGCTGCCCGTCTTCTGACATCATAAGATGTCAGCCAGACTGCGCCTGTGTGGTCGCGCTGCCCGAGATCATGCCCCGCAGTGTCTTATGATTTATTCACACTGTGGGGCCGGGATTCATGGGCATGCGTAGTGCATATCTTCACCTCTCACTCATCTCCTTCCGCCTTCTTCAGACTGGGAGGCGTCAGCTGATCCCTAATCACATGCCACGGCCGTGACGCCGCATAGTCTGAAGAAGGTGGAAGGAGATGAGTGAGAGGCGAAGATATGCACTGCGCATGCCCATGAATCCCAGCCCCGCAGTGTCTTCGGATTTCTTCACACTGCGGGGCTGGGATTCATGGCCTTGCGCAGTGCATATCTTCGCCTCTCACTCATCTCCTTCTGCCTTCTCCAGACTATGCGGCGTCAGCTGATCCCTAATCACATGCCATGGCCGTGACGGTGCACAGTCTGAAGAAGGCGGAAGGAGATGAGTGAGAGGCGAAGATATGCACTGCGCATGCCCATGAATACCAGCCCCGAAGTGTGAATAAATAAGACACTGCGAGACGTGATCTCGGGCAGGGCAGCCGCACAGGCGCAGCCAGACTGACAGCAAATGATGTCAGAAGATAGGCAGCGCTAACTGCACATGGCCTAGGGTTAACATAACAGCGCAGGCTCCGGTACACAAACAAACAACGCTCAGGAGGCTGCGCCCGGCACCAAGGGGTGACAGCTGTGCTGCGTCTCATTAAGAAGGAAAGTCCCACCTCCAGGATGGTTTGAAGGTACGAGGGGACACATTTTATAAGTGTTAACTTCAGCATGTGCAAGGAGAATAACAAAACGAGGCACCTTGTCCAAATGTAGCATTAGTGCTGCACAAGAAGGTGGCTCTTTTAGTTACAAACACCTGGTTGGACAGGTTCCCTGAAATTTCTGTTGTTGTGTCAGCGTGGAGGTCGCAGGACACATTGCCGGATACACAGCAGGGGAGCAGCTGACATTACTGAACCCCAATAACCCGGCAGCAAGTGTTGACTGTGCAAACGGCACTTCTGGGCAGCAACTGGCGGTGTTGGAGCCCAGGGATTACATGAGAAACACAGTGTAGGCCGAGGCCTAATTTGAGCAAGTTTCAAATCTGTAGTAGTGTGAATGTGGAGGGAGCAGGCGAAATTGCCGCACACACAGTAGGGGAGCAGCTGGCGTTACTGAACCCCAATAACAGAGGAGCAACTGTTGACTGTGCAGACAGCACTTCCGAGTAGCAACTGGTGGTGTTGGAGCCCAGGGTCAATCAGGGTGTAGGCCGAGGCCTGAATTGGAGGCAGTTTAATATCTGTTGTAGTGTCAGCGTGGCGGTCTCAGGACACATTGCCGGATACACAGCAGGGGAGCAGCTGACATTACTGAACCCCACTAACACAGGAGCGAGTGTTTTTCCCTGTGCAGACAGCACTTCCGAGCACCAACTGGCAGTGTTGGAGCCCAGGGTCAATCAGGGTGTAGGCTGAGGCCTGCACTCGAGGAAGTTTAATATCTGTTGTAGTGTCAGCGTGGCGGTCGCAGGACACATTGCCGGATACACAGCCAGGGAACAGCTGACGTTACTGAACCCCACTAACACAGCAGCAAGTATTAACTGTTCAGACGGCACTTCCGAGCAGCAACTGGCAGTGTTGAAGCCCAGGGAATCCAGGAGAAGCAGAGTGTAGGCCAAGGCCTAATTGCAGCAATTTGAAAGGGAACCTTTAACCCCCCAGGAATTAGTAACTGAAAGAGCCACCTTGTGCAGCAGTAATGCTGCACAAGGAAAAGGTGGCTCTTTTAGTTCTGCTCCTTGCACACACTGAACTAAACACTTATAAAATGTGTCCACTCATACTGTGAAACTGTCCCGGAGGTGGGACTTTCCTTCGTAATGAGACGCAGCACAGCCATCATTCCTCCCCCTTGGCGCCAGGCACCGCCTCCTCAGCATTGTTTGAATCTGTCCCGTAGCCTGCGCTGTTATGTTAAACCTTGGGCATGCGCAGTTAGCGCTGCCCGTCTTCTGACATCATTTGGTGTCAGGCTGACTGCACCTGTGCGGCCGCACTGCCCGAGATCACGGCCCGCAGTGTCTTCTGATTTATTCACACTGGGGGGCTGGGATTCATGAGCATGCACAGTGCATATCTTCGCTTCTCACTCATCTCCTTCCGCCTTCTTCAGACTGTGCAGCGTCACGGCCGTGGCATGTGATTAGGGATCAGCTGATGGCGCAGAGTCTGAAGAAGGTGGAAGGAGATGAGTGACAGGCAAAAATATGCCCAGGGCATGGCCATGAATCCCAGCCCCGCAGTATGAATAAATTGGAAGACACTGCGGGGTGGGATCTTGGGCAGCGCGACCGCACAGGAGCAGTCAGCCTGACATCAAATGATGTCAGAAGATGGGCAGCGCTAACTGCGCATGCCCAAGGTTTAACATAACAGCGCAGGCTCCGGGATAGATTCAAACAATGCTGAGGGGGCGGCACCCGGAACCAAGGGGGGAGGAATGACGGCTGTGCTACATCTCATCACGAAGAAAACTCCCACCTCCGGGACAGTTTCACGGTATGAGGGGACACATATTTTATAAGTGTTAAGTTCAGCGTGTGCAAGGAGCAAAACTAAAAGAGCCACCTTTTTGTGGTGCAGCATTTGTGCTGCACAAGGTGGCTCTTTCAGTTACAAACGCCTGGGGGGGGACAGGTTCCCTTTAATTTCTGTAGTAGTGCGAGTGTGGAGGAAGCAGAAGCAATTGTCGGATACACAGCAGGGGATCAGTTGATGTTACTGAAACCCAATAACACTGGGTCATCTTTTGGCTGTGCAGACGGCACTTCTGAGCAGCAACTGGCGGTGTTGGAGCCCAGGGATTACAGTTCAGGTGGTAGAAACATGAACACAACAGGAGACCTGGATACTGTTGCCAACCAAGTATTTAATCTGGAAGAGGAGTGGCAATTTCCTGCGAGATCCAGGCCTTGTTCATTTTCAGAAAAGTAAGGCCGTCAATGTTATCGGAGGATAGTCGCATGCGACGGTCTGTTAGTACACCACCTGCAGCACTAAAGATGCCTTCCAATAATACACTAGCAGCAGGGCAAGCCAGCACCTCCAATGCATACTGGCTAAGCTCTGGCCATGTATTCAGCTTAGAGACCAAAAACTTGAAGGGTAAGAGCCGTGTGGGAGTACACTGAGAGGGCAAGACATGTAGTCTGTCACCATCTGACGGAAACGTTGCCTCCTGCTGACTGGAGCTGTCTGTAATGGTGTAGACATTTGTGGCAGGCACACAAAAGTTTGCCACAGTTGGGCCATACTGGTCTTGCCTTGTGCTGAGGCACTGCTTCTGCTCCCTGTTTGTGCTGAGCTTCCTCCACTGCCTCGACGCACTGAACTGCTTTGTAAAGCACTAGCAGCACTGCTCTCAGTTGAACTGGAGAAGATGATGGAATCTCTTCATCCTATCACTAACAACTGGTGTTTTCCCCTCAAGCTTTAAACATGCCTCCATCACACCTATCCTCAAAAAGCCCTCTCTTGACCCATCCTCTGTATCTAGCTATCGCCCTATATCACTTCTCCCTTATGCCTCCAAACTACTGGAACAACATGTTTACCTTGAACTGTCCTCCCATCTCTCTTCTTGCTCCCTCTTTGACCGCTTACAGTCTGGCTTCCAGTCACACCATTCCACTGAAACTGCCCTAACTAAGGTCACCAATGACTTCTTAACCACCAAGAGCAAGCGACACTACTCTGTCCTCCTCCTCCTCAACCTGTCAGCTGCCTTTGACACAGTGGACCATTCCCTATTATTACAGACCCTCTCATCCCTTGACATCACAGATTGGCCCTATCCAGGATCTCATCATACCTAACAGACCGGACATTCAGCGTCTCCCACTCACACAAAACCTCCTCACCTCGCCCCCTATCTGTCGGAGTCCCACAAGGTTCAGTCCTTGGGCCCCTGCTCTTCTCCATTTACACCTTTGGCCTGGGACAGCTCATAGAATCTCATGACTTTCAGTATCACCTCTATGCTGACGACACACAGATCTACATCTCTGGACCAGATATCACCTCCCTACTAACCAGAATCCCTCAATGTCTGTCCACTATTTCATCCTTCTTCTCCGCTAGATTTCTCAAACTTAACATGGACAAAACAGAATTCATCATCTTTCCCCCATCTCACACGACCCCCCCAAACGAACCTATCCATTAGAGTAAATGGCTGCCCACTTTCCCCAGTCCCACAAGCTCACTGCCTCGGGGTAATCCTTGACGCTGATCTCTCCTTCAAACCACATATCCAAGCCCTTTCCACTTCCTGCCGACTTCAACTCAAAAATATTTCACAAATCCGTTCATTCCTCAACCAAGAATCTACAAAAACCCTAGTCCATGCCCTCATCATCTCTCGCCTTGACTACTGCAACCTCCTGCTCTGTGGCCTCCCCTCTATCACTCTCGCACCCCTCCAATCTATTCTAAACTCTGCTGCCCGACTAATCCACCTGTCCCCCCGCTATTCCCCAGCCTCTCCCCTCTGTCAATCCCTTCACTGGCTCCCTGTTGCCCAGAGACTCCAGTACAAAACCCTAACCGTGACATACAATGCCGTCCACAACCTGTCTCCTCCATACATCTGTGACCTCGTCTCCCGGTACTTACCTACACGCAACCTCCGATCCTCACAAGATCTCCTTCTCTACTCCCCTCTTATCTCCTCTTCCCACAATCGTATACAAGATTTCTCTTGCGTATCACCCCTACTCTGGAACCCTCTACCACAACTCATCAGACTCTCGCCTACCATCGAAACCTTCAAAAAGAACCTGAAGACCCACCTCTTCCGAGAAGCCTACAACCTGCAGTAACCACCGATCGACCAAACCGCTGCATGACCAGCTCTATCCTCACCTACTGTATTCTCACCTATCCCTTGTAGATTCTGAGCCTTCGCGGGCAGGGTCCTCACTCCTCCTGTACCAGTTATGTATTGTTTAAGATTATTGTACTTGTTTTTATTATGTATACCCCTCCTCACATGTAAAGCGCCATGGAATAAATGGTGCTATAACAATAAATAATAATAATAATGCACCAGTGTGTCTTGGTACTCCTGCATTTTATGCTCCCGATTCAACGGTGTTATGAGGGTTTGTAAGTTGTCCCGATAGCGCGGATCTAGGAGGGTGTACACCCAATAATCAGCAGTGTTAAGAATGTGGGTGATGCGGCAGTCATTTCTCAGGCACTGCAGCATGAAATCCATCATGTGCTGCAGACTGCCAACTGGCCAAGAAATGCTGTCCCCTGCTTGAGGCATGATCTCTGCCTGCTCTGCATCACCCCTCCCTCGCTCTACATACTGACTACTGGAGCATCGTGTATCTCCCTCCTCTGTAAAGATGTCTTCCTTCTCTATTGACTCCTCCTCATCTTCCTCACAAAGTGTCCCCTGCCTAGGCCTTTGTGAGGAACCACGTCGCGCAGACTGTCCAGAAGAAGATGGCATTTGTGACTCCTCATTGTCCACCTCTTCCATAACCTCATCCCTTGTATAGAAAAATAGGAGACAAAAAAAGCGCAAATAGGGTCTTATCCCCAGGATTGTTTCTAATCAATAGTGAGAGAACTGCTCACCTGGTGGTACACAGTACAAGCGTGTAGTTTGTCAGCTGCTAAAGATCCACAGGTCGGCGCTGCGACCTCTCAGAACCGTTATAATAGATGAAATGTGGATTACATCCGCGCTGCTGCGACAAATAATAGATCCAGATATACTTGTAAGTAAAGATCTTTGTGTGGAAACTTCCTGAAGAAGAAGCCATGAGCTTCGAAACGCGTTGAATAAACCACCCGAACATCTTACAAGTATATCTGGATCTATTATTTGTCACAGCAGCGCGGATGTAATCCACATTTCATCTATTATAACGATAACCTCATCCCTTAGCGCTTGCAGTGTTCTTTCAAGCAGGCAGATAAGGGGGACAGTCATGCTAACTAGTGCATCATCTGCACTAGCCATCCGCGTGGAATCATCGAATGCATGCAAAACCTGGCAGATGTCCTTCATAGTGGCCCACTCAGTGGTTGTGAAGTCTGAACAGCACGCAGTGCGACTTCTTTGCGCCTGATGCAGCTGGTACTCCATTACTGCTGGCTGCTGCTCACACAACCGCTCCAACATATGTAACATTGAATTCCACCTGGTGGGTAGGTCACATATGATGCAATGTTCTGGAAGGCGGAATCGGTGCTGCAGACCTTCAAGGCACGATCTTACCATGCTGGAACGCCACAAGTGAGCACACTCTAGGCGGACCTTGTGCAGCAGTGCATCAAGATCGGGATAGTCCCTCAAAAAAACTCTGAACGACCAAGTTGAGCACATGTGCCAGACAGGGGATGTGAGTGAGGTTGCCTAGGGCCAGAGCTGCCACCAGATTTCGGCCATTGTCACACACTACCATGCCTGGCTGGAGATTCGCTGGCACAAACCACACGTCGCTCTCCTGCTTGATGACATTTCAGAGTTCCTGCGCTTTGTGGCTTCGATTCCCCAAAGAAATTAATTTCAGTATGGCCTGTTGACGTTTGGCCACAGCTGTGCTCAGATCGGTTGTAACAGGTAAGCGTTCACAGGTCAAGGTGGAGGTAGACCGTGACGGCTCCTGCAGCGATGATTCAGAGGAACTGGAGTATGAGGAGAAGGCAATGTGTACAGACTGGATTCCTGCAATCCTTGGAGTTGGCAGAACACGTGCAGCGCCACTCTGAAGATCTGTACCCGGCTCCACAACATTTACCCAATGGGCAGTGAGGGAAAGGTATCGTCCGTGTCCATGGTGACTGGTCCATGCATCGGTGGTGATGTGGACCTTGCTACTGACGGCGTTTAGTAGCGCATGCTTAATGTTTCCCTCCACATGCTTTTGCAGGGCAGGGGCGGCTTGCCTGCTGAAATAAAAGCGGCTGGGCACGTTGTATTGTGGGACTGCCAAGGCCATCAAGTTACGGAAGGTGTTAGTCTCCACCAGCCTGAATGACAGCATTTCAAGGGACAGTAGTTTTGCAATGCCAGCATTCAGAGCCTGTGCTCGGGGGTGGTTGGCCGAGAATGGCCGCCTTTTCTCCCATGCCTGTGCTACCGATGGCTGTAGACTGGGCTGGGAGTGTGAGGATGACTGGGAATGTGGTGCTGTGGGTGGAATTACACTGGGTCTCTGGACAACAGTGCCAGAGGTTCTTCCATGACGATCCTGTGAGGAAGCCAAACCAGCTGTGTGTGAGCTGGAGGAAGAGGCTACAACACAAGCTGAAGAGGTGGTAGGTGCCGCTGTTGGTTGGCCCAGGTCTTCAGTGTGTTTTTGTAACTCCACCACGTGCTTGGTCCGCACATGTTTCCACATATTTGTGGTATTGAGGTTGCTGACACTTTTCCCTCTTTTGACTTTCTGATGACACAGCTTGCATTTGACAAAGCAAATATCATCTGCAACTGTGTCAAAAAAGGACCAGGCACTGCAAGTCTTGGGAGCGCCCGTTTTGGCTATTAGAAGAGGCATGCTCCTAATGGGTGCCGAAGTGGAGGCTACCGGCACCGCAGTCTTCCCCCTCCCTCTCCCTCTTTGGGCCGTTTGGGGAATGTCTTCCTCAGAGCTGCTCCCACCACCTTCTTGTACCTCATGCCATGATGGGTCAAGGACCTCATCATCTACACTACTCTCTTCCACCAACTGCTTCTCCTGGGTAGTCTCGGCAGCACAGTACGCACCAGAAAGTGGCACCTGAGTCTCATCATCAGATGCGTACTGAGGTGTGCTGACTGGAGGCACTGTCCCACCCGCCTCTTCAGATTCAGAGAGACAAAGCTGTTGGGCATCACTGCATACTGCCTCTTCTTCACATTCTAGAATGCTGCTTGGCTGGCCCCCTATTTCCAAGCCAAGAGATTCAGAGAACAGAAGTAGAGATGGTTCCTGTCCTGGGCTCTCTGACTGCCTGGGCAATTTGGCAGGTGGTGAAGAGACAGATGGTTGCTCTTCAGTGCTCTGTGCCTGAGAGGATGTGGCACTAATTGAAGTCAATGCGTTACCTGCCATCCATCCGACAATGGCTTCAGTTTGTTCGTCCCGCAGCAGCGGGGTACGGCGAGCTCCTACAATGCTGCGCATGAAGATCTGTTCCTTGCTAAAACTGGGGGATGATGAGTCACCGGTGCCCGCAGCAGGCACAGAATCCCCACGTCCTCTCCCTGCTCCACACCCATGACCACGTGCTTTACTCCCTGCCTTCTTCATCTTGGTAGACTGATAAAGATAGGCAGAAAAGTACTAAGGGCTTAGTGTGCTTATTCCTGAACAGATGCTATCAGGTATAAGAAACACTAATTTTATAAGTTGTGGACTACACTTTAATATGAGCTAATGTGGCCTACACAACTGTAAAGTGGTGTGCTTGGTGAACTTTATTATTTATTTATTTTTTGCAGAACAGACTACAGAGTGAGCTGCACTCACACACAGACCGTGAAGACAGCCGTGAATGGCGCTGCATGGCCAAAACAAGCCCCTCTATGTAATCCTATAGAGTGTTTTTCCACAATCTAGCTGGATACAGAGGGAAAGCCACTAATAGGATAAATTTGAAAAAATGTGCAGCAGTCTGCACTAATTGAAAAATGGACAATGGAACAGTATGAGGCAGTGACGCACCCTGAGCTGACTACAAATGTCTGTGGTGGTAGAACAGACTACAGAGCGAGCTGCACTCACACACAGACCGTACAGACAGCCGTGAACAGCGCTGCAAGGCCAAAACAAGCTCCTCTATGTAATCCTATATAGTGTTTTTCTACAATCTAGCAGGATACGGAGGGAAAGCCACTAATAGGATAAATTTTAAAAAATCTGAAGCAGGCTGCACTAATTGCAAAAAAGGACAATGGATTGAGCAGTATGAGGCAGTGACGCACCCTGAGCTGACCACGACCGGCTGTGGCTGTGGACAGACTACAGAATGAGCTGCACGCAGACACAGAGACCTTGCAGACAGCTGTGAACAGCGTTGCAAGGCAAAAGCAAGGTTCTCACACAGCAGTTGCTAAATTAGCCTGGGTAAAGCACAATGAAGCATATCGCTATCTCAAAACTGGCCCTCAGTCAGAACACACTGTCCTGTCCCTAACTGAATTCACAGCAGAGTGAACCCAAAATGGCGGCGGCGACTTTTATAGGGCATCGTGAGATCATTTCAGCAGCCAATCACAGCCATGCCAGTAGTTACATGCCCACCATGCAGAACAGGATGTGCCCACACTTGTAATCATTCCTCATTGACTGAATTAAATAAAACCGGGACTTAGCATTATGGGAACTTCCAATTCCGGTATCCAATATACTGAAAGTATCGGAACTCGGTATCGGAATTCCGATACCGCGAATATCGGCCGATACACGATACTTGCGGTATCGCAATGCTCAACACTAGTCATAGGTAAATATTACCATTGCAATATGAAGAAGTAATACCACCATTGCCACCATATAGTGACTGAATAATACAACCTCTACTGCATGACTAAATATTACCACCATTCTACACATATAGGCGCAGTTAGAACGCTGTATAAATCAGACTGAGATTGGAATGCAATGTACAGACTGGCTGGCGGCTCTCCCAAGCCAAGTGTAACAGCTTTCACATATTTCTATATAGCTGTCACACTTGGGTCTGGAGTTGGCTCCAGTCCGTGCTGTGCTGTCCCATCTCCGATTTATATGGCTGTCTGACTGCACCCTAACATCTTTTTCTTACCATTATGTAACTAGTTAGTAAATAATACCCCCAAACCGCAACCAAATTTTACAACAAATCTGGAAACTTATTTCCAGCTGCAAGTGTCTCTTTTGGCTCCAAAGATTTTTTGTATGAAGAAGCAGCCGGAAAGTACAGGCGGAGGGTTACCACTAGTGATGAGCATGGGTGTATAGCGGGTGCTCGAATTACATGTTAGAGTCCCAGCGGTCACATGTTTTGCAGCTGTTAGACAACCACAAAACATGCGGGAATTACCCGTATTTGTCAGGAAATCCCAGCATGTTTTGTTGCTGTCTAACAGCCGTAAAATATGCAGTCGCGGGGACTCAAACATGTCACTCGAACACTCGCGATACTCGGTGCATACCCAAGCACCCTAGTCAAACTAGAGCACTTGCGCTCATTACTAGTTACTACCATTACTAGCTTCTACGTGGGAACACAGTCTTAGCAAAAGGACGGATCAGTGTAATAATTTAATTTTCAAACGCATCCATATGTCTAAAAAATCACACAATGGCTGATTGATTCTATATATTACACATGGATAGGGTAATTTTAGGATTTCTTGTGCAAAATGAGGATGATCTCTGTAATCTATCACTGGGGATTTACAACCGCGATACAGTTGATATAATCAAGAGATTACCCTACACCCATTTATTACAATGTTTGGTCTACATGTTCAGTTAATATATTCTCCTATGTATGTAAAATGTAAACTAACACTCAGATCGCAGTCATCATTTCGAGGTCTTTGTCTTGGTTTGGATTACAAGACAATTCTGTTTTACAGAGTTTGCATAATGGAAAAATGTATTATTTGACCCAAAAAGAATGCATTTTCAGAGAAATTTAATACATTATTAAATGGATTTATGGCTTCAGCTAATAAGGCTTGTGTATTATTAATTTAATTAAATTATACACATACTTTCTGTATCCATTTTGCATGGCATTCAAGATCTGTTATAGTCATCATTTCAGGATTGCTTGCAGTCATCTAATGGGAACCTGTGTTACTCATTTCTAGAGTCCTGTGATGATTATGCTGGTGTAAGGGTCCTTATAGTACCGGTATCAAAGTCAAGCACTTCTGTGACTATTCCAAATTTAAAAAACTGTAATATTAAACAATTGGAAAAAACTTGGTGTCATTTTTTTTTAATTTAAGGCCACATGCACGTGCCAATACATATACACACCAGTGACTGCTTGCCCATATTTTAAAGTAAAAAAACGGAACATTCACACCCCACCTGACTTCAGCCTTCTAACTCACAGGAAAACCCATTTTCGCATAATCGCACCCCATTTTGCAATTTGGCACACTGGGTTGTTCTGGCAAAATCAGGGTGGTGGAAAGTATTGAATACTTTCTTAATGGAATAGGCTACTGTTCATGTGACATTTTTGGCTTATCATGAATTTTTTCCAAACCCATGTGAATAAAGTTTTGTATACTACCGTATTCATAATATATTGTATATGTAACAAAAAGCCATGAGACCGCTGGAAAATTAGTGCAGGATGTGCCATTAATGAGAGACTGCCATCTGCTCGCCAGCCGGAACCAAAGTGTGTTAGAAAACTTACAGGAGGAAGGACCTTGTGTGCTGGACCGGATCAGGTGACCCTGATATAAAAGCCCTGCGCACCCAACCACGAGGGAATTTGGCACCAAGGAAGAGAGCGGGACAGATGTGCTCCAGAGACACCGCTGAGACCAGCGTAACAGGCCTTAGCAGAGAGTCTGTACTACACAGGTGTTGGTCAGCACATGGCAAGGTCCGGATCCCCCGGAAGATATCACCAAGTATGCCTTACACTGGTCAGAGGTGGAATCTTCACCCTGCGCTGGTCAAGCCTTCAAGGTCCGACTACGCCTGTCAAGAGCTGAAGCCCCCTCTCTGCCCCGAGCCTGAGAAACTACCACTGATGATCAAGCAGAGAAGAGCCGTGCAGCGACTGCAACAGGAGAGGCACACCTGCGAGAAAGGAGGAACAGTGCAAGTGAGCAGGAATGTCACTTCCAGCTATCACCTACAGTACTGGGGTCGGCAGGGACTAGGATTACAGGTTGTGAGGGGGCCGATTGATGTGTGGGAGGCTCACAGAGTTTTCCTTGAGGCAAGTTGGGCAGGTTGAACAGTTATTAGGGCTTGTTTTCACTTGCGAGGAACACGTCCGTGTCTCGCATGTGGAAACGAAGCTCTGGTGCCGGCACTGTGGAGCGGAGCGTGCGGCCGCATAGGAACACATGGAGCCGCACGCTCCGCTCCACAGTGCCGGCACCAGAGCTTCGTTTCCACATGCGAGACACGGACGTGTTTATCGCAAGTGAAAACAAGCCCTTAGAGCGATATCAAGGGATGTTTGCACAGCATAAAGATGACTTTGGGTGCACCCAGGCTATTCAGCAAGAGTTCCCTAGAGGAACCACTGCTCCCATTCGAGAGAAGTATCGACAGATCCCACCTCAGATGTACCAGGAAGTGAAAGAACTATTGCCTCACATTTTGAACAATGGCGTGATCTGTGACAGCCAAAGTCCCTGAGCGGCCCCCATCGTGTTACTTCGGAAAAAGGACGGAACCCTGAGGTTCTGCGTGAACTACCAGAGGCTGAACACATGTACCATATGGGACTTTTATCCTTTGCCCAGAATTGAGGAGTCCCTATCTGCATTAGGAACAGCAAAATATTTTCCTCACTTGATTTAGCCAGTAGCTAATGGGAAGTAACGGTGGAAGAGAAGGACCGCTTGAAAACAGCCTTGTCCAACCTATGAGCCTGTTCGAGTTCAACTGGATGCCTTTCGGACTGAAAAATGCACCAGGAACCTTTCAGTGGTTGATGAAAAGATGCTGGGGAACCTGAACTTTGAAGCCACTTTGATCTATTAGACTTCTTGCAGCCCTTCGTGCTGTACACTGATAGAAGCTTATATGGACTGGGGCAAGAAGGAAGAGAGCGGGTGATTACGTATGCCTGTAGGTCACTGAGAGACAAGGAGAAGAATCTGGACAATTTCAGTTCATTCAAACTGGAGTTTTTGGCACTGCTATGGGGCATGACTGAGAAATTTGCTGAGTAGTCGGGGTCAGAAATACATGTGCGGACAGATAACAACACCCTGGCCCACCTAGAAATTGCAAGGCTGGGAGCGCTAGAACAGCGGTGGGCCGCAAGGATGTCTAAATACTAGAACAAGATCTCCTATCTGTCTAAATCTCAGAATATGCATGCAGACGCCTTGTCTCGAGGAACCCAAGCCGAATCAAAGGCAGACATGGATTTTAGGCAGTTTGCCGCGGCTGTAGTAACTGCTTAGGAATCTAGAGAAGAACCCAGACCCACCCAGATTCTTGGCCAATCAAGGGATAAGTGGATACACATGCAACAGTCTGATCCAGAGCTGGCGAAGCTGAGGAAGTGGGTCGCTCTGGGGAAAGGCCTGATCAGGAAGCTAGGGCTGTTTCATCCCAAAGTACCTTTCATATCTTGGGCGTCAGAAAGGCTCTTCCAGAAAGATGGCCTAATGTGACCAAGTATTCAACTCCCTCGAGAGTTTGATGTTACCTGCCAAGTAGTGGCTCCAGAAGTGCTGATAGTGCAGCTAACCAAAGAAGCTCATGAGAGGGGTGTCCACTTCAGTGCAGAAAAGACCTTTCGGTGGCTGCAACGAGTGGTGTACTGGCCTCAAATGCGGCAGGAGGTTGAAGGCGTTTGCCGAGGATGTCGCCTTGTGTGAGCTGAACAAACTTCCAGAACAGAGGGCTCCTATTCAGGATATCCAAACCTCTGCACCTTTGGAGTTCCTGATGGTCAACTGATGATCGCAACTTCATACAATGGCTACGGGTATTGCTTGGTGATGACTGATCACTTCACCAAGTTTGTGGTGGCTACTCCCACCCAGGATCAGACAGCTGTAGCTGCAGCCAGAGCCATCCGTCAGGAGTTCATTCATGTATATGGATGCCTGAAATGATTTCACTCCAACAAACGGGCCTGCTTCCAGGGGAGAGAGATGTTCGAACTGTACTATATCTATGGAATTGACATATCTTGAACCACGCCAACATCACTCACAAGGGAACAGGTCTTGCGAGTGCTTCAATCAAACCCTGTTGCAAATGTTGTGAACCCTAGAAGAGGCACACCTGCGAGAAAGGAGGAACAGTGCAAGTGAGCAAGGCCATCACTTCTAGCTATCACCTATGGTACCGAGGCCAACTGGGACTAGGAGTATAGGTTGGAAGGGAATCAGTTGGTGCATGGGAGGCTCAACGGGCTTTAACAGACTACATCAGGAAGAGGCTTGTGGCCTTGCAGGAAAACCCCGTGACCGCCTACTAGAGCCAGAGGCAGAGTGAGAACTTATGTAGTGACTCCCAAGACTGGGCACACCACTAACGTTACGTATTGAAAGACTTTCTTGCTTATTCAAAATCTGTTGATTCCTTATACTATTAAATTACATATCAGCAAAGCGTAATTGTTTAAAAGTTATTGTTGTATATAAATACCAAAATATAAACCCCAAAACACGGCAGAGGTTCTTACCTGCCTAGGCCTCCAAACAAATGCACTAGCAGGATGCAGTGGACCCATGTGGTTAAAATAGAAACACAGGTGCAGCATAGCCGATGAAGCAGTCACTCACCAGCTACCAAACTAATGGAGGGGGTGGCTGCTTGGCACATTGCTGCACATGAAAACTTGTATGTGGCGCTGTTCACACAATGGAGATGCACAGCATCCAGGCAGGCCTAGTAGTGACACTCTTCTATTAGATCAGGCGGGCCTGCCCAGCGCTATCCAAATGCACCCCATGTGCACAGACACCACAGTTTACAAGCAGAAAATGGGCCCAACTGCACCCCGAAAAAAAGTGCAAAAAACACATAAAAAATTTATATGGGAGGGGGAAAACTTTTCAAGATTGGTGGTGACCATGGCAGCCATTTTGAAGTTGGCCATTTTGGATCCAACTTTATTTTTTTCAATGGGAAGTGGGGCGTGTGACACATTAAACTTATTGAGAATTTCACAAGAAAAACAATGGTGTGCTTGGTTTTAACGTAACTTTATTCTTTCATGAGATATTTACAAATTTATATATATATATATATAACGAAACCCAACTTTGGAGTACAGATCGCTGACCGCCGACCCGATCCCAGAGTGGGATCGGGTCGGGTTTCATGAAACCCGACTTTGCTAAAAGTCGGCGACTTTTGAAAAGTGCCGATCTGTTTCGCTCATCCCTAGTGGTAAGTTCTCCTTCCATGGAAGTCTTCAAACAGAGGCTGGTCAGACATCTTGCCAAATGTATGCAGTCCTTGAGCAGCCGGTCGAGGGTGCATACTGCTGTGTGAGATATGAGCACGTTGTGCATTTGGAAGCCCAGATACTGTATCTAAATGTGCAGCTGGCAACACTGAGATCCATTGACTATATGGAAAAGAGGGAAAAGAGTCTTCTGCTCACTAAGCAGACATTCAATGGGATAGATGAGAGGGGATGGTAGGATGGAGCTGCAGGACAGTGAAGCAGCAAGCTGGGTGACAGTGAGAAAGCAGGGTAGAGGGAAGAGTGCCAGGGAGGCTAGTCCTGATCTGGCACGCCACAATAAGTTTGCTAAGTTGGCAAATGAAGGGGGTGCCAGTACAGGGGTAGCACTGCTGCAGCTAGGAATGTCCTCTGAAAGCCGGAGGAGTGACTGCTCCAGTAAGGAGGGAAATAGGAGAACAGGGCAGGGCAGACAGGTGCTGTAGTGGGGGATTCAATTATTAGGGGAACAGATAGGGCAATCTGTCACAAAGACAGGGATCCTCGAACGGTGTGCTGCCTACCTGGCGCTCGAGTCCGACACATCGCTGATCGGGTGGACAGATTATTGGAAGGGGCTGGTGAGGACCCAGCGGTCATGGTGCACATTGGCACAAATGACAAAGTTAGAGGTAGGTGGAAGATCCTTAAAGATGATTTCAGGGAATTAGGCTGCAAGCTGAAAGCAAGGACCTCCAAGGTGGTATTTTCCGAAATACTGCCTGTACCACGTGCCACCCCAGAGAGGCAACAGGACATTAGGGAGGTTAATAAGTGGCTCAAGAATTGGTGTAGAAAGGAGGGGTTTGGGTTCCTGCAGAACTGGGTCGACTTCTCAGTTGGCTGCAGGTTCTACGCTACGGATGGGCTGCACCTCAATGGGGAAGGTACAGCTGTGCTTGGGGAGAAATTGGCTAGAAGGTTGGAGGAGTGTTTAAACTAGGGATTGGGGGAGGGTATTCATTTATAGGAGGGGAAGATAGTGCTGATAGAGACCTGGGCACAAATAAGGAAGTTGGGGGTGGCGGTGGCATGGGGGTGGGGTTAGAACAATTAATAATTTAAGAAAGAATATAGGTACAGAGAGATACATAAAATGTACGTATACAAATGCCAGAAGCCTCGCCAACAAAATGGACGAATTAGAATTAATGTTGTTAGAGCATAATTATGACATGATGGGAATACCTGAAACATGGCTGGATGAGAGCCGTGACTGGGCTGTTAGCTTGCAGGGCTATAGTCTGTTCAGAAATGACAAAATGGATAAGCGAGGGGGAGGTGTGTGTCTATATGTAATATCATCATTAAAGCCCATTCTGCATGATAAGATAGGTGAATCTAATGAAAATATAGAGTCCCTGTGGGTGGAGATAGAGGGAGGGGGAAAAAATAAGGGGGAAAAAATAATAAATTATTGATATGGGTTAGTTATAAGTCTCCAAAAATTATGGAAGCAACGGAGAATATCCTAGTAAAGCAAATAGATGAAGTCATTATTATGGAAGACTTCAACTGCCCTGAAATAGATTGGGGAACAGAAACCTGCAGTTCCAGCAAAGGTAATCGGTTTTTGACAACTATGAGAGACAATTACCTTCCACAACTGGTTCAGGACCCAACAAGAAGGGGGGCACTGCTAGACCTAATATTAACCAACAGGCCAGACCGCATATCAAATATAAGGGTTGGGGGTCACTTGGGTAATAGCGATCACAAAATAATAAGTTTTCATGTATCCTTTAACCCCTTAAGCCCCGAGGGTGGTTTGCACGTTAATGACCGGGCCAATTTTTACAATTCTGACCACTGTCCCTTTATGAGGTTATAACTCTGGAACGCTTCAACGGATCTTGGCGATTCTGACATTGTTTTCTCGTGACGTATTGTACTTCATGTTAGTGGTAAAATTTATTCGATATAACTTGCGTTTATTTGAGAAAAAACGGAAATTTGGCAAAAATTTTGAAAATTTAGCAATTTTCCAAATTTGAATTTTTATACCCTTTACCCCCAAGGGTGGTTTGCACGTTATGGACCGGGCCAATTTTTACAATTCTGACCACTGTCTCTTTATGAGGTTATAACTCTGGAATGCTTCAACGGATCCCGGTGATTCTGACATTCTTTTCTCATGACATATTGTCCTTCATGATAGTGGTAAAATTTCTTTGATATTACCTGCGTTTATTTGTGAAAAAAACGGAAATATGGCGAAAATTTTAAAAAATTCCCAATTTTCCAACTTTGAATTTTTATGCAATTAAATCACAGAGATATGTCACACAAAATACTTAATAAGTAACATTTCCCACATGTCTACTTTACATTAGCACAATTTTGGAACCAAAATTTTTTTTTGTTAGGGAGTTATAAGGGTTAAAAGTTGACCAGCAATTTCTCATTTTTACAACACCATTTTATTTTAGGGACCACATCTCATTTGAAGTCATTTTGAGGGGTCTATATGATAGAAAATACCCAGGTGTGACACCATTCTAAAAACTGCACCCCTCAAGGTTCTCAAAACCACATTCAAGAAGTTTATTAACCCCTCAGGTGTTTCACAGGAATTTTTGGAATGTTTAAATAAAAATTAACATTTAACTTTTTTTCACAAAAAATTTACTTCAGCTCCAATTTGTTTTGTTTTACCAAGGATTACAGGAGAAAATGGACCCCAAAAGTTGTTGTACAATTTGTCCTGAGTACGCCGATACCCCATAAGTGGAGGTAAACCACTGTTTGGGCACATGACAGAGCTTGGAAGCGAAGGAGCGCCATTTGACTTTTTAATGCAAAATTGACTGGAATTGAGATGGGACGCCATGTTGCGTTTGGAGAGCCACTGATGTGCCTAAACATTGAAACCCCCCACAAGTGACGCCATTTTGGAAAGTAGACCCCCTAAGGAACTTATCTAGAGGTGTGGTGAGCACTTTGACCCACCAAGTGCTTCACAGAAGTTTATAATGCAGAACCGTAAAAATAAAAAATCTTTTTTTTTTCACAAAAATTATCTTTTCGCCCCCAATTTTTTATTTTCCCAATGGTAAGAGAAGAAATTGGAACCAAAAAGTTGTTGCACAATTTGTCCTGAGTACTCTGATACCCCATATGTGGGGGTAAACCACTGTTTGGGCGCATGGGAGAGCTCGGAAGGGAAGGATCGCCGTTTGACCTTTCAATGCAAAATTGACAGGAATTGAGATGGGACACTATGTTGCGTTTGAAGAGCCACTGATGTGCCTAAACATTGAAACCCCCCACAAGTGACACCATTTTGGAAAGTAGACCCCCGAAGGAACTTATCTAGAGGTGTGGTGAGCACTTTGACCCACCAAGAGCTTCACAGAAGTTTATAATGCAGAGCCATAAAAATAAAACAAAAATTTTTTCACACAAAAATTATTTTTTAGTCCCCAGTTTTGTATTTTCCCGAGGGTAACAGGAGAAATTGGACCCCAAAAGTTGTTGTGCAATTTGTCCTGAGTGCGCTGATACCCCATATGTGGGGGAACCACCATTTGGGTGCATGGGAGAGCTCGGAAGGGAAGGAGCGCCATTTGGAATACAGACTTAGATGGAATGGTCTGCAGGCGTCACATTGCGTTTGCAGAGCCCCTAATGTACCTAAACAGTAGAAACCCCCCACAAGTGACCCCATATTGGAAACTAGACCCCCCAAGGAACTTATCTAGATGTGTTGTGAGAACTTTGAGCCCCCAAGTGTTTCACTACAGTTTCTAACGCAGAGCCGTGAAAATAAAAAATAAAAATTCCCCCCAAAATTATTTTTTAGCCCCCAGTTTTGTATTTTCCCAAGGGTAACAGGAGAAATTGGACCCCAAAAGTTGTTGTCCAATTTGTCCTGAGTACGCTGATACCCCATATGTTGGGGTAAACTCCTGTTTGGACACATGGGAGAGCTCGGAAGGGAAGGAGCACTGTTTTACTTTTTCAACGCAGAATTGGCTGGAATTGAGATCGGACGCCATGTCGCGTTTGGAGAGCCCCTGATGTGTCTAAACAGTGGAAACCCCCCAATTATAACTGAAACCCTAATCCAAACACACCCCTAACCCTAATTCCAACGGTAACCCTAACCACACCTCTAACCCAGACACACCCCTAACCCTAATCCCAACCCTATTCCCAACCGCAAATGTAATCCAAACCCTAACCCTAACTTTAGCCCCAACCCTAACTGTAGCCTTAACCCTAACTGTAGCCTTAACCCTAGCCCTAACCCTAGCCCTAACCATAACCCTAGCCCTAACCCTAGCCCTAACCCTAGCCCTAACCCTAGCCCTAACCCTAAACCTAACCCTAGCCCTAACCCTAGCCCTAACCCTAACCCTAGCCCTAACGGGAAAATGGAAATAAATACATTTTTTTAATTTTTTTATTTTTCCCTAACTAAGGGGGTGATGAAGGGGGGTTTGATTTACTTTTATAGCGGGTTTTTTAGCGGATTTTTATGATTGGCAGCCGTCACACACTGAAAGACGCTTTTTATTGCAAAAAATATTTTTTGCGTTACCACATTTTGAGAGCTATAATTTTTCCATATTTGAGTCCACAGAGTCATGTGAGATCGTGTTTTTTGCGGGACGAGTTGACGTTTTTATTGGTAACATTTTCGGGCACGTGACATTTTTTGATCGCTTTTTATTCCGATTTTTGTGAGGCAGAATTACCAAAAAACAGCTATTCATGAATTTCTTTTGGGGGGGCGTTTATACCGTTCCGCGTTTGGTAAAATTGATAAAGCAGTTTTATTATTCGGGTCAGTACGATTACAGCGATACCTCATTTATATCCTTTTTGTTATGTTTTGGCGCTTTTATACGATAAAAACTATTTTATAGAAAAAATAATTATTTTTGCATCGCTTTATTCTGAGGACTATAACTTTTTTATTTTTTTGCTGATGTTGCTGTATCGCAGCTTGTTTTTTGCGGGACAAGATGACGCTTTCAGTGGTACCATGGTTATTTATATCCGTCTTTTTGATCGCGTGTTATTCCACTTTTTGTTAGGCGGTATGATAATAAAGCGTTGTTTTTTGTCTCGTTTTTTTTTTTTCTTACGGTGTTTACTGAAGGGGTTAACTAGTGGGACAGTTTTATAGGTCAGGTCGTTACGGACGCGGCGATACTAGATATGTGTACTTTTATTGTTTTTTTATTATTTAGATAAAGAAATGTATTTATGGGAATAATTTTTTTTTTTTTCATTATTTAGGATTTTTTATTTTTTATTTTTTTTACACACTTGAAAAAATTTTTTTAAACTTTTTTACTTTGTCCCAGGGGGGGACAATACAGATCGGTGATCTGCCAGTTTGCACAGCACTCTGACAGATCACCGATCTGTCTCAGAGCGCTGCAGCGTTACCAAGTGCCTGCTCTGAGCAGGCACTTGGTAAGGCACCTCCCTCCCTGCAGGACCCGGATCCGCGGCCATCGTGGATGCGGGACTTGCTGCAGGAAGGAAGGTAGGAGACCCCTGGAGCAACGCGATCACATCGCGTTGCTGCGGGGGTCTCAGGGAAGCCCGCAGGGAGCCCCCTCCCTGCGCGATGCTTCCCTGCACCGCCGGCACATCGCGATCATGTTTGATCGCGGTGTGCCGGGGGTTGTCCGTGACCGCTCCTGGCACATAGTGCCGGATGTCAGCTGCGATAAGCAGCTGACACCCGGCCGCGATCGGCCGCGCTCTCCCCGTGAGCGCGGCCGATCGCCTATGACGTACTATTCCGTCCTTGGGAAGTAAGGCCCACCCCACATGGACGGAATAGTACGTCTAATGGCAGAAAGGGGTTAAACCACAGAGATATGTCATGCAAAATACTTAATAAGTAACATTTCCCACATGTCTACTTTACATCAGCACAATTTTGGAACCAAAATTTTTTTTTGTTAGGGAGTTATAAGGGTTAAAAGTTGACCAGCAATTTCTCATTTTTACAACAACATTTTTTTTTTAGGGACCACATCTCATTTGAAGTCATTTTGAGGGGTCTATATGACAGAAAATACCCAAGTGTGACACCATTCTAAAAACTGCACCCCTCAAGGTGCTCAAAACCACATTCAAGAAGTTTATTACCCCTTCAGGTGTTTCACAGGAATTTTTGGAATGTTTAAATAAAAATGAACATTTAACTTTTTTTCACACAAAATATATTTCAGCTCCAATTTGTTTTATTTTACCAAGGGTAACAGGAGAAAATGGACCCCAAAAGTTGTTGTACAATTTGTCCTGAGTACGTTGATACCCCATATGTGGGGATAAACCACTGTTTGGGCGCATGGCAGAGCTCGGAAGGAAAGGAGCGCCATTTGACTTTTCAATGCAAAATTGACTGGAATTCAGATGGGACACCATGTTGCGTTTGGAGAGCCCCTGATGTGCCTTAACATTGAAACCCCCCACAAATGACACCATTTTGGAAAGTAGACCCCTTAAGGAACTTATCTAGATGTGTGGTGAGCACTTTGACCCACCAAGTGCTTCATAGAAGTTTACAATGCAGAGCCGTAAAAATAAAAAATCATATTTTTTCACAAAAATGATCTTTTTGCCCCCAATTTTTTATTTTCCCAAGGGTAAGAGAAGAAATTAGACCACAAAAGTTGTTGCACAATTTGTCCTGAGTACGCTGATACCCCATATGTGGGTGAAAACCATTGTTTGGGTGCATGGCAGAGCTCGGAAGGGAAGGAGCGCCATTTGACTTTTCAATGCAAAATTTACTGGAATTGAGATGAGACGCCATGTTGCGTTTGGAGAGCCCCTGATGTGCCTAAACATTGAAACCACCCACAAGTGACACCATTTTGGAAAGTAGACCCCCTAAGGAACTTATCTAGATGTGCATTAAGAGCTTTGAGCCCCCAAGTGTTTCACTACAATTTATAACGCAGAGCCGTGAAAATAAAAATTCTTTTTTTTTTTCACAAAAATGTTTTTTTAGCCCCCAGTTTTGTATTTTCACAAGGGTAACAGGATAAATTGGACCCCAAAAGTTGTTGTCCAATTTGTCCTGAGTACGCCGATACCCCATATGTGGGGGGGAAACCACTGTTTGGGCGCATGGCAGAGCTTGGAAGGGAAGGAGCGCCATTTGGAATACAGACTTAGATGGATTGGTCTGCAGGCGTCACGTTGCATTTACAGAGCCCCTGATGTACCCAAACAGTAGAAACCCCCCACAAGTGACCACATATTGGAAACTAGACCCCCCATGGAACTTATCTAGATGTGTAGTAAGAACTTTGAACCCCTAAGTGTTTCACTACAGTTTATAACGCAGAGCCGTGAAAATAAAAATTCTTTTTTTTTCACAAAAATGATATTTTAGCCCCAAGTTTTGTATTATCACAAGAGTAACAGGATACATTGGACCCCAAAAGTTGTTGTCCAATTTGTCCTGAGTACGCTGATACCCCATATGTGGGGGGAAACCACTGTTTGGGCGCATGGCAGAGCTCGGAAGGGAAGGAGCGCCATTTGGAATACAGACTTAGATGGATTGGTCTGCAGGCGTCACGTTGCATTTGCAGAGCCCCTGATATACCCAAACAGTAGAAACCCCCCACAAGTGACCCCATATTGGAAACTAGACCTCCCAAGGAACTTATCTAGATGTGTTGTGAGAACTTTGAACCCCCAAGTGTTTCACTGCAGTTTACAACGCAGAGCCGCGAAAATAAAAAAAATCTTATTTTTCCCACAAAAATGATTTTTAGCCCCCACATTTTTATTTTCCCAAGGATAACAAGAGAGCTTGGAACCCAAAAGTTGTTGTCCAATTTGTCCTGAGTACGCTGATACCCCATATGTTGGGGTAAACCCCTGTTTGGGCGCACCGGAGAGCTCGGAAGGGAAGGAGCACTGTTTTACTTTTTCAACGCATAATTGGCTGGAATTGAGATCGGACACCATGTCGCGTTTGGAGAGCCCCTGATGTGCCTGAACAGTGGAAACTCCCCAATTCTACCTGAAACCCTAATCCAACAACACCCCTAACCCTAATCCCAACGGTAACCCTAACCACACCCCTAACCCTGACACACCCCTAATTCTAATCCCAACCCTAATCCCAACCGTAAATATAATCCAAACCCTAACCCTAACTTTAGCCCCAACCCTAACTTTAGCCCCAACCCTAACCCTAACTTTAGCTCCAACCCTAACCCCAACCCTAACCCTAGCCCTAACCCTAACCCTAGCCCTAACCCTAGCCCTAACCCTAGCCCCAACCCTAACCCTAGCCCTAACCCCAGCCCCAACCCTAGCCCCAACCCTAGCCCTAACCCTAGCCCCAACCCTAGCCCCAACCCTAGCCCTAACCCTAGCCCTAACCCTAACCCTAGCCCTGATGGGAAAATGGAAATAAATACATTTTTTTAATTTTATTATTTTTCCCTAACTAAGGGGGTGATGAAGGGGGGTTTGATTTACTTTTATAGCGTTTTTTATATCGGATTTAGTGTCACACACTAAAGGACGCTTTTTTTATAGCAAAAAAGTTTTTGCGTCTCCACATTTTGAGACCTATAATTTTTCCATATTTGGGTCCACAGAGTCATCTGAGGTCTTGTTTTTTGCAGGACGAGTTGACGTTTTTATTGGTAACATTTTTCGACATGTCACAGTTTTTGATCACTTTTTATTCCGATTTTTGTGAGGCAGAATGACCAAAAACCAGCTATTCATGAATTTCTTTTGGGGGAGGCGTTTATACTGTTCCGCGTTTGGTAAAATTGATGAAGCAGTATTATTCGTCGGGTCAGTATGATTACAGCGATGCCTCATTTATATAATTTTTTTATGTTTTGGCGCTTTTATACGATAAAAGCTATTTTATAGAAAAAATAATTATTTTGGCATCGCTTTATTCTCAGGACTATAACTTTTTTATTTTTTGCTTATTATGCTTTGTGGTGGCTTGTTTTTTGCGGGACAAGATGACATTTTCAGCGGTACCATGGTTATTTACATCCGTCTTTTTGATCGCGTGTTATTCCACTTTTTGTTCGGCGGTATGATAATAAAGCGTTGTTTTTTGGCTCGTTTTTTTTTTTTTTCTTACGGTGTTCACTGAAGGGGTTAACTAGTGGGACAGTTTTATAGATTGGGTCGTTACGGACGCGGCGATACTAAATACCGTATGTGTACTTTTATTGTTTTTTGGGTTTTTTTTAGATAAAGAAATGTATTTATGGGAATAATATTTTTTATTTATTTATTTATTTATTTATTTTTATTTTTTTTTACACATGTGGAAATTTTTTTTTTTACTTTTTTACGTTGTCCCAGGGAGGGACATCACAGATCGCTGATCTTACAATTTGCACAGCACTCTGTAAGATCGGCGATCTCACTCACATCGCTGCAGGCTTGCAGAACTGCAGCTGCAGCCTGCTCCTGACCCGGAAGTACTCCTTGCAGGACCAGGATGCAGCCCCGCGGCCATTTTGGATCCGGGGCCTGCAGGGAGAAGACGCTCGGTACAAGGTGAGCAAATCACCTTGTACCGATCGTCTCAGGGAAGCACGCAGGGAGCCCCCTCCCTGCGCGATGCTTCCCTGTAACGCCGGCACACCGCGATCATGTTTGATCGCGGTGTGCCGGGGTTAATGTGCCGGGAGCGGTCCGTGACCGCTCCTGGCACATAGTGCCGGATGTCAGCTGCGATAGGCAGCTGACACCCGCGCTCCCCCCGTGAGCGCGGCCGATCGATATGACGTACTATCCCGTCGGTGGGAATTAAGGCCCACCCCACCTCGACGGGATAGTACGTCATATGGGATTAAGGGGTTAAAGGGAACCTGTCACCCCCAAAATCGCGGGTGAGGTAAGCCCACCGGCATCAGGGGCTTATCTACAGCAGTCCGTAATGCTGTAGATAAGCCTCCGATGTATCCTAAAAGATGAGAAAAAGACGTTAGATTATACTCACCCAGGGGTGGTCCTGCTGTTGGTCCGGCGCCTCCCATCTTCATCAGATGACGCCCTCTTCTTTTCTTCATGCTGCGGCTCCAGCGCAGGCATACTTTGTCTGCCCTGTTGAGGGCAAAGCAAAGTACTGCAGTGCGCAGGCGCCGGGCCTCTCTGACCTTTCCCGGCGCCTGCGCACTGCAGTATTTTGCTCTGCCCTCAACAGGGAGACAAAGTACGCCTGTGCTGGAGCCGCAGTGTGAAGACCAAAGGAGGACATCATCTGATGAAGATGGGAGGCACTGGACCCAGACCAACAGCGGGACCGCCCCTGGGTGAGTATAATCTAACGTCTTTTTCTCATCTTTTAGGATACATCGGGGGCTTATCTACAGCATTCTAGAATGCTGTAGATAAGCCCCTGATGCCGGTGGGCTTACCTCACCCACAATTTTGGGGGTGACAGGTTCCCTTTAATAAGATGTGTAATAGAGGGGTTACAAGTACACTAAACTTCAGGATGAGAGATGATCTTGGTGCAATTAACTGGGACGATATCCTGAGACAAAAAAATACACAAAGAAAATTGGAGACGTTTATTACCATCCTGAATAGGACCTGTGCACAGTATATACCGTATGGGAATAAACATACTAGAAATAGGAGGAAACCAATATGGCTAAATAGAGTTGTAAGGGGCGCAATAAGTGACAAAAAGAAAGCATTTACAGAATTAAAGGAAGTAGGTAGTGATGAGGCATTAAATAAATACAGAAAATGTAATATATTCTGTAAAAAGCAAATCAAGGCAGCAAAAATTGAGACAGAGAGACTCATTGCCAGAGAGAGTAAAAACAATCCCAAAATATTCTTTAACTACATAAATAGTAAGAAACTAAAAAATGATAGTGTTGGCCCCCTTAAAAATAGTTTGAGTGAAATGGTGGATGAGGATGAGGAAAAAGCCAATATGCTAAATGACTTTTTTTCATCAGTATTTACACAAGAAAATCCCATGGCAGACAAAATGTCTAGTGATAAAAATTCCCAATTAAATGTCACCTGCTTAACCCAGCAGGAAGTACGCCGGCGTCTAAAAATCACTAAAATTGACAAATCTCCGGGCCCGGATGGGATACACCCCCGAGTACTGCAGGAATTAAGTACAGTCATTGATAGACCATTATTTTTAATCTTTAAAGACTCCATAATAACAGGGTCTGTACCACAGGACTGGCGTATAGCAAATGTGGTGCCAATATTCAAAAAGGGAACAAAAACTGAACTCAGAAATTATAGGCCAGTAAGCTTAACCTCTACTGTGGGTAAAATCCTGGAGTGCATTCTAAGGGACGCTATACTGGAGTATCTGAAGAGGAATAACCTCATGACCCAATACCAACATGAATTTATTAAGGACCGTTCCTGTCAGACTAATCTGATCAATTTCTATGAAGAGGTAAGTTCCGGACAGGACCAAGGGAACCCAGTGGACGTACTGTATATGGACTATTCAAAAGCTTTTGATACGGTGCCACACAAAAGGTTGATACATAAAATGAGAATAATGGGGATAGGGGAAAATATGTGTAAGTGGGTTGAGAGCTGGCTCAGGGATACGAAACAAAGGGTGGTTATTAATGGAACACACTCGGACTGGGTAGCGGTTAGCAGTGGGGTACCACAGGGGTCAGTATTGGGGCCGCTTCTTTTTAACATATTTATTTCAATATTTGCAGATTACACTAAATGCTGCAGGGTAATCAATACAGAGGAGGACAGTTTTATATTACAGGATGATTTATGAAAACTAGAAGCTTGGGCTGATAAATGGCAATGAGCTTTAATGGGGATAAATGTAAGGTCATGCACTTGGGGAGAAGTAATAAGATGTATAACTATGTGCTTAATTGTAGAGCACTGGGCAAAACCGTCAATGAAAAAGACCTGGGTGTATGGGTGGATGACAAACTCATATTCAGGGGCCAGTGTCAGGCAGCTGCTACAAAGGCAAATAAAATAATGGGATGCATTAAAAGAGGCATAGATGCTCATGAGGAGAACATAATTTTACCTCTATACAAGTCACTAGTTCGACCACACTTAGAATACTGTGCACAGTTCTGGTCTCCGGTGTATAAGAAAGACATAGCTGAACTGGAGCGGGTGCAGAGAAGAGCGACCAAGGTTATTAGAGGACTGGGGGGTCTGCAATACCAAGAAAGGTTATTACACTTGGGGCTATTTAGTTTGGAAAAACAAAGGCTAAAGGGTGATCTTATGTTAATGTATAAATACATGAGGGGACAGTACAAGGACCTTTCTGATGATCTTTTTAATCATAGACCTGAGACAGGGACAAGGGGGCATCCGCTACATCTGGAGGAAAGAAGGTTTAAGCATAATAACAGACGCGGATTCTTTACTGTAAGAGCAGTGAGACTATGGAACTCTCTGCTGTGTGATGTTGCAATGAGTGATTCATTACTTAAATTTAAGAGGGGATTGGATTCCTTTCTTGAAAAGTATAATGTTACAGGGTATATATACTAGATTCCTTGATAGGGCATTGATCCAGGGAACTAGTCTGATTGCCGTATGTGGAGTTGGGAAGGAATTTTTTCCCCAATGTGGAGCTTACTCTTTTCCACATGGGTTTTTTTTGCCTTCCTCTGGATCAACATGTTAGGGCATGTTAGGTTAGGCTATGGGTTGAACTAGATGGGCTTAAAGTCTTCCTTCAACCTTAATAACTATGTTACTATGTTACTATGTATGTATGATTTAGTGAATCCTGCATTGAGCAGGGGTTGGACCAGATGACCCAGCAGGTCCCTTCCAACTCTACCATTCCATGATTCTATGATTCTATGGAATCACTGGGCCGTCTAGGGATCCAGAGAGAGAATGTGGAAATTACTATTAGCTATGGGAGAATAGAATGGACTCAGTGAAACAAAAAGCAGTGGATGTAGAGAAACACGGTCATGCCCATACTCTCTCTCTGGATCCCTTTACAGTACAGCGATTCCATCCCATCATATACTGATAAATGTGGTTGTTTCCATATTAATTTGTGCACCTGTACATTAATTTAATACTAAATGTGTGCGGGCACAATTTGTTTCTTTTTTATTACTATCATTATCTGATTAGCCACTGAGTACTTCTTACTAAAAATATAAATTAATCTAGCAAGGACTGTGTTCCCCATCATAGCTACACATTTGCCACTCCCCCATTAAAATCTAAATTGTCTGCTGTGTACCTGCTATGTAATATATAATTCCATTACACACTGCTTGCTACCCCCAATTAAAAAATAACGGTTCTCTCTCTTCTCCCAGTTCACTACTCACTGTCCTGTGGGGTATCGTTTCTCCTTATGGAGAGTGACATACCATATCTGGCTTGTCAGGTAAGGAGGCTTATTCGCCGTGCAATGCTCCTCTGGGAAATATAATATGCAAATTGCCTCTTCTGAGAAAAAGAGGACTTAAACTCTATGGCGCCACCTGTTGGAAGTAGCGATCCTACAAGTCACAATCAACCCTTTAACGAGTAGTGCAATATGACTTAGGATAAAAGCCAATTCGAATTGCGAATTGAGATATTGATTTGGCTTTTATCCTAAGTCATATTGCACGACTCGTTAAAGAGTTGATTGTGACTTGTAGGATCACTACTTCCAGCAGGTGGCGCTATAGAGTTTAAGTCCTCTTTTTCTCAGAAGAGGCAATTTGCATTGTCCTGTGGAATTCATCCCAATTTAGCACCCACTGTCCTCCTCTCCAATTCATTACCCATTACCCACAACACCGCTCCCCCCAATTTATTATGAACAGTCCTCCATTGTGCTCATAAAACATAGAATAACTCACCTAAGGATGATTGCACCACTTCCAGTAGCATTATTAACCTCTTGTGGCTGAGATCCTGCTGAATAATTCAGCACAAATTTCATTATTGCACCACTTTCGTCGCAGAGAAGCTGACTGTCAGGAAGCTGCGGATGGCTTCCTGTCGCACTGCTCTTATACATTGGGTACGGAAAGCATTCATACCCCTTTACATTTTTCACTATTTGTTTCATTGCAGGCATTTAGTAAATTCAAAAAAGTTAATTTTTTTCTCATTAATGTACACTCTGCACCCCATCTTGATTGAAAAAAAAAACAGAAATGTAATTTTTGCAAATTTATTTAAAAAGAAAAACTCAAATGTCACATGGTCATAAGTATTCAGACCCTTTGCTCAGTATTGAGTAGAAGCGCCCTTTTAAGCTAGTACAGCCATGAGTCTTCTTGGGAATGATGCAACAAGTTTTTCACACCTGGATTTGGGGATCCTCTGCCATTCTTCCTTGCAGATCCTCTCCAGTTCCGTCAGGTTGGATGGTGAACATTGGTGGACGCCATTTTCAGGTCTGTCCAGATATGCTCAATTAGGTTTAGGTCAGGGCTCTTGCTGGGCCAGTCAAGAATGGTCACAGAGTTGTTCTGAAGCCACTCCTTTGTTATTTTAGCTGTGTGCTTAGGGTCATTGTCTTGTTGGAAGGTGAACCTTCGGCCAAGTCTGAGGTCCAGAGCACTCTGGAAGAGGTTTTCATCCAGCATATTTCTGAACTTGGCCGCATTCATGTTTCCTTCAATGACAACCAGTCATCCTGTCCCTGCAGCTGAAAAACACCTTCATAGAATGATACTGCCACCACCATGTTTCACTGTTGGGATTGTATTGGGCAGGTGATGAGCAGTGCCTGTTCCTCTCCACACATATACCGCTTAGAATTATCACCAAAAAGATATATCTTCATCTTATCAGACCAGAGAATCTTATTTATCATAGTCTGGGAGTCCTTCATGTGTTTTTTAGCAAACTCTATGCGAGCTTTCATATGTCTTGCACCGAGGAGAGGCTTCCATCGGGCCACTTTGCCATAAAGGCCCAACTGGTGAAGGGCTGCAGTGATAGTTGACTTTGTGGAACTTTCTCCCATCTCCCTACTGCATCTCTGGAGCTCGGCCACAGTAATCTTGTGGTTCTTCTTTACCTCTCTCACCAAGGCTCTTCTCCCACGATTGCTTACTTTGGCTGGATGGCCAGGTCTAGGAGGACTTCTGGTGGTCCCAAACTTCTTCCATTTAAGGATTATGGAGGCCACTGTGCTTTTAGGAACCTTGAGTACTGCAGAAATTCTGTTGTAACCTTGGCCAGATCTGCGCCTTGCCATAATTCTGTCTCTGAGCTCCTTGGCCAGTTCCATTGACCTCATGATTCTTATTTGGTCTGACATGCACTGTGAGCTGTGAGATCTTATATAAACAGGTGTGCGCCTTTCCAAATCAAGTCCTATCAGTTTATTTAAACACAGCTGGACTCCAATGAAGGAGTAGAACCATCTAACGGAGGATCACAAGAAAATGGACAGCACGTGATTTAAATATGAGTGTCTGAGCAAAGGGTCTGAATACTTATGACCAAGTGATATTTCAGTTTTTCTTTTTAATTAAATTTGCAAACATTTCTACATTTCTGTTTTTTTCAGTCAAGATGGGGTGCAGAGTGTACATTAATGTGAAAAAATGAACTTTTTTTTGAATTTACCAAATGGCTGCAATGAAACAAAGAGTGGAAAATTTAAAGGGGTCTGAATACTTTCCGTACCCACAGTACTCATATAGTCCAAGCAAATTAGTCCAAGGGTCATGAGAATGGTGTATGAGGGAAAACAAATGCCAGGACATTTTATCCTGGCAGCAAGACCCAGCACCACAACTGATTTTGTGAGTTTTCTTCATCTTTTGCTTGTGTCTGAATATGTCCTATTAAGTTACATAACTTTTTATGTAAAAAAAGATAAACAATTTACCTGTTAACAATGAATGAACCAATATCTGAGATTATCTGCACGTTTTGTAAAAGTATGAACACAAAAACTTCAGTAACTGACAAGATCTGAGGAATGGAACACGTGTAATGTATACATTCAAGACTTCATAACTATTAAATAAATGACCAAGATATAACCTCCGGCTGCCACACGACGTTCCGAGGCATCTGGTTTATCTCCCAGACACTCTAATCAGGGATTAAAGGGCCATTTCCATCTTGAATTACAATATTATGAATATTAGTTTTTTTCTGCACTTTGAATTTCTGATCCATTGGAAGAATTGTAACATTTTTACAAGTAATTACATGTTAATTATCAGGATTTAATGTTTCACTTTACTATTACCTTAATAAAACAAGGATTATCTCTGTCAGGGACCCCTACAATTTATCACTGCCCACAGTTAAAGGCTTTATTGTTCCTTAGGAGCTTTTAAACCCAAAAATGACTAGGAAAAGTCACCACATGTGGCAAATCCCTATTGCTAAATAGACTATGGGTCTCCACTGCAATCCTGACATAATAGGTCTTAAATGCTATGCAAAATTGAGACCAATTTTTGTTCCAATGCATTAAAAAAATTAAGCAACTTTAAAAAAATTTGCTTAGACAAAAATTATTATAGAGTATTGAGGTTATGGTTCTTACTTCTTACATGTTTATATTGTTACACACTACACACAAAACCCATATGTAGTCTGATTCTGCAGTTATACTCTCTTACATAGTTATTTTTACCTACCTATCTAACTACCTACAGGTGCTCCTCAATAAATTAGAATATCATCAAAAAGTTAATTTATTTCAGTTCTTCAATACAAAAAGTAAAACTCATATATTATATATAGTCATTACAAACAGAGTGATCTATTTCAAGTGTTCATTTCTGTTAATGTTGATGATTATGGCTTACAGCCAATGTAAACTCAAACGTCATTATCTCAGTAAATTAGAATAATTAATAAAAAAAACACCTGGAAAGGCTTCCTAAGCATTTAGAAAGGTTCCTTACTCTGTTTCAGTAGGCTCTACTTCATGGGGAAGACTGCTGACTTGACAGATCTCCAGAAGGCAGTCATTGACACACTCCCCAAGGAGGGTAAGCCACAAAAGGCCATTGCTAAAGAAGCTGGCTGTTCACAGAGTGCTGTATCCAAGCATATTAATGGAAAGTTGAATGGAAGGAAAAAGTGTGGTAGAAAAAGGTGCACAAGCAACCGGGAAAACCGCAGGCTTGAAAGGAGTGTTAAGAAAAGGCCATACAAAATTTTGGGGGAGATTCACAAGGAGTGGACTTCTGCTGAAGTCATTGCTTCAAGAGCCACCACAGAAACGTATCCAGGACATGTGCTACAAGTGTCGCTTTCCTTGTGTCAAGCCACTCATGACCAATAGACAACACCAGAAGCGTCGTACCTGGGCCAAGGAGAAAAAGAACTGGACTGTTACTCAGTGGTCCAAGGTATTGTTTTCAGATGAAAAATCAAGGTCCCAGAGACTGGGGGAAGAGTGGAGAGACACACAATCCAAGCTGCTTCAGATCCAGTGTGACACTTCCACAATCAGTGATGGTTTGGTGAGCCATGTCATCTGCTGGTGTAGTTCCACTGTGTTTAATCAAGACCAAAGTCAGTGCAGCCATCTAAACGGAAATTTTAGAGCACTTCATGCTTCCCTCTGCAGACAAGCTTTTTGAAGATGGAAATTTCATTCTCTAGCAGGAATTAGCACCTGTCCATACTGCCAAAAGTACCAATAACTGGTTTAAAAACAACAGTATCACTGTGCTTGATTGGCTAGCAAACTCGCCTGACCTTAACCCATAGAGAGTCTATGGGGTATTGTCAAGAGGTAGATGAGAGACACCAGACCCAACAATGCAGATGATCTGAAGACTGCTATCAAAGCAACATGGGCTTCCATAACACCTCAGCGGTGCCACAGGCTGATTGCCTCCATGCCACGCCGCATTGATGCAGTAATTGATGCAAAAGGAGCTTTGACCAAGTATTGCGTGTATTTACTAAACATACAGTCATGGCCAAAAGTATTGACATCCCTGCAATTCTGTCAGATAATACGTCAGTTTCTTCCTGAAAATGATTGCAAACACAAATTATTTGGTATTATTATCTTCATTTAATTTGTCTTAAATGAAAAAACACAAAAAGAATTGTCCTAAAGCGAAATTGGATATAATTCCACACCAAACATAAAAAAAGGAGGTGGACAAAAGTATTGGCACTGTTCGAAAAATCATGTCATGCTTCTCTAATTTGTGTAATTAACAGCACCTGTAACTTACCTGTGGCACCTAACAGGTGTTGGCAATAACTAAATCACACTTGCAGCCAGTTGACATGGATTAAAGTTGACTCAACCTCTGTCCTGTGTCCTTGTGTGTACCACATTGAGCATGGAGAAAAGAAAGAAGACCAAAGAACTGTCTGAGGTCTTGAGAAACCAAATTGTGAGGAAGCATGAGCAATCTCAAGGCTACAAGTCCATCTCCAAAGACCTGAATGTTCCTGTGTCTACCGTGCGCAGTGTCATCAAGAAGTTTAAAGCCCATGTCACTGTGGCTAACCTCCCTAAATGTGGACGGAAAAGAAAAATTGACAAAGAGATTTCAACGCAAGATTGTGCGGATGTTGGATAAAGAACCTCGACTAACACACAAACAAGTTCAAGCTGCCCTGCAGTCCGAGGGTGCAGCAGTGTCAACCCGTACTATCCGTTGGCATCTGAGTGAAAAGGGACTGTATGGTAGGAGACCCAGGAAGACCCCACTTTACCCAGGAAGACCCCACTTCTTACCCCGAGACATAAAAAAGCCAGGCTGGAGTTTGCCAAAACTTACTTGAGAAAGCCTAAAATGTTTTGGAAGAATGTTCTCTGGTCAGATGAGACAAAAGTAGAGCTTTTGGGCAAAGGCATCAACATAGAGTTTACAGGAGAAAAAAAGAGGCATTCAAAGAAAAGAACACGGTCCCTACAGTCAAACATGGTGGAGGTTCCCTGATGTTTTGGGGTTGCTTTGCTGCCTCTGGCACTGGACTGCTTGACTGTGTACATGGCATTATGAAGTCTGAAGACTACCAACAAATTTTGCAGCATAATGTAGAGCCCAGTATGAGAAAGCTGGGTCTCCCTCAGAGGTCATGGTTCTTCCAGCAGGACAATGACCCAAAACACACTTCAAAAAGCACTAGAAAATGGTTTGAGAGAAAGCACTGGAGACTTCTAAGGTGGCCAGCAATGAGTCCAGACCTGAATCCCATAGAACACCTGTGGAGAGATCTAAAAATGGCAGTTTTGAGAAGGCACCCTTCAAATATCTGGGACCAGAAGCAGTTTGCCAAAGAAGAATGGTCTAAAATTCCAGCAGAGCATTGTAAGAAACTCATTGATGGTTACCGGAAGTGGTTGGTCGCACTTATTTTTGCTTCATTCTCTTTTGTGTTTTTTCATTTAAGACAAATTAAATGAAGATAATAATACCAAATAATTTGTTTGCGCAATCATTTTCAGGAAGAAAATGAGTATTATCTGACAGAATTGCAGGGGTGTCAATACTTTTGGCCATGACTGTACATTTCAGTAGGCCAACATTCCGGATATTAAAATAATTTTTCAAGCTGGTGTTATAAAGTATTCTAATTTACTGTGTAAATTACTTTTGGGTTTTCATTGGCTGTAAGCCATAACCATCAACATTATCATAAATAAACAGTTGAAATAGATCACTCTGTTTGTAATCTGTATATACACTGCTCAAAAAATAAAGGGAACACTTAAACAACAGAATATAATTTCAAGTAAATCAAACTTCTGTGAAATCAATCTGTCCACTTAGGAAGCAACACTGACAATCAATTTCACATGCTGTTGTGCCAGTGGAATAGACAACAGATGGAAATATTTGGCAATTATCAAGACACACTCAATAAAGGAGTGGTTCTGCAGGTGGGGAACACAGACCGCATCTCAGTACCAATGCTTTCTGGCTGATGTTTTGGTCACTTTTGAATGTTGGTTGTGCTTTCACACTTGTGGTAGCATGAGACGGACGCTACAACCCACCCAAGTGGCTCAGGTAGTGCAGCTCAACCAGGATGGCACATCAATGCTAGCTGTGGCAAGAAGGTTTGTTGTGTCTGTCAGCGTAGTGTCCAGAGGCTGTAGGCACTACCAGGAGACAGGCCAGTACACCAGGAGACATGGAGGGGGCGTAGGAAGGCAACAATCCACAGCAGGACCGCTACCTCAGCCTTTGTGCAAGGAGAAACAGGAGGATCCCTGCAAAATGACCTCCAGCAGGCCACAAATGTGCATGTGTTTGCACAAACGGTTGGAAACCGACTCCATGAGGATGGTTTGAGTGCCCGACATCCACAGATGGGGGTTGTGCTCACAGCCCAACACCGTGCAGGATGCTTGGCATTTTCCACAGAACTGTTGTGAATTCTGTGGCAGAGCTCCCTCCTGTGGTCACAAGTGGTACTTCGGCTGATTCTCTCTGTGAGCTTCCGTTGGTGGAGGAAAGTGGTACTGCGGCTTCTGAGTTTCCTTCCTCAGGTGATGTGGTGAAGTCGTTAGGTGCTGCTCTATTTAACTCCACCTAGTGCTTTGATCCTGGCCTCCAGTCAATGTTCTGGTATTGGACCTGTTTCCTCCTGGTTTGTTCCTGTGGCCTGCTGCTCTGCATAGCTAAGTTCTGCTTTGCTATTTTGTTTGCTGTTTTTTCTGTCCAGCTTGTCTATTTGTTTGTTCCTGCTTGCTGGAAGCTCTGGGACGCAGAGGGTGTACCTCCGTGCCATTAGTTCGGTACGGAGGGTCTTTTTGCCCCCTTTGCGTGTTTTTTGTAGGGTTTTGTGTTGACCGCAAAGTTACCTTTCCTATCCTCGCTCTGTTCAGAAAGTCGGGCCTCACTTTGCTATATCTATTTCATCTCTACGTTTGTCTTTTCATCTTAACTCACAGTCATTATATGTGGGGGCTGCCTTTTCCTTTGGGGTATTTCTCTGAGGCAAGGTAGGCTTATTTTCTATCTTCAGGCTAGCTAGTTTCTCAGGCTGTGCCGAGTTGCATAGGGAGCTTTAGGCGCAATCCACGGCTGCCTCTAGTGTGGTTGGAGAGGATTAGGGATTGCGGTCAGCAGAGTTCCCACGTCTCAGAGCTCGTTCTATGTTTTTGGGTTATTGTCAGGTCACTGTATGTGCTCTTTTCAAAAACCTGACCTACACATCCAAACATAGACTGAGTGTGAACAGGTGCTGAACCCAGAGTCGCCAACTCGTATATAGTTAAGTAAAAAGGGCAGCACACTGCAGCGCCAAAACATGCAAACTTGAAAACACGAAATTTGAACTGCATTACTGCACTAGAAATATGAAAAATGAGAGCTTTTAGCGCATACAAATCGCCATATTTAAGTGTACCTCGTAGCCACTTTACGGCATCTCTCTTATACGAGGTCCTACGCTTGACCTACCTCATTGAGAATAAACGTCTCCATCTGAACGGGTACATGTGAAACCTCTTCTTGGACTCAAATTCTCACTCTCTGTGGAGGGGTATTAGACCTACTATAATTAAAACACCTGTGGCTAGGAGGCGGGAGTGCACGATCAGAAGGCTAGAGAATACATTTCAAAAACCTGACCTGCACATCCAAACATAGACTGAGTGTGAACAGGTGCTGAACCCAGAGTCGCCAACTCGTATATAGTTAAGTAAAAAGGGCAGCACACTGCAGCGCCAAAACATGCAAACTTGAAAACACGAAATTTGAACTGCATTACTGCACTAGAAATATGAAAAATGAGAGCTTTTAGCGCATAAAAATGGCCATATTTATGTGTACCTCGTAGCCACTTTACGGCATCTCTCTTATACGAGGTCCTACGCTTGACCTACCTCATTGAAAATAAACGTCTCCATCTGAACGGGTACATGTGAAACCTCTACTTGGACTCAAATTCTCACTCTCTGTGGAGGGGTATTAGACCTACTATAATTAAAACACCTGTGGCTAGGAGGCGGGAGTGCACGATAAGAAGGCTAGAGAATACATTTCAAAAACCTGACCTGCACATCCAAACATAGACTGAGTGTGAACAGGTGCTGAACCCAGAGTCGCCAACTCGTATATAGTTAAGTAAAAAGGGCAGCACACTGCAGCGCCAAAACATGCAAACTTGAAAACACGAAATTTGAACTGCATTACTGCACTAGAAATATGAAAAATGAGAGCTTTTAGCGCATAAAAATGGCCATATTTATGTGTACCTCGTAGCCACTTTACGGCATCTCTCTTATACGAGGTCCTACGCTTGACCTACCTCATTGAAAATAAACGTCTCCATCTGAACGGGTACATGTGAAACCTCTTCTTGGACTCAAATTCTCACTCTCTGTGGAGGGGTATTAGACCTACTATAATTAAAACACCTGTGGCTAGGAGGTGGGAGTGCACGATCAGAAGGCTAGAGAATACATTTCAAAAACCTGACCTGCACATCCAAACATAGACTGAGTGTGAACAGGTGCTGAACCCAGAGTCGCCAACTCGTATATAGTTAAGTAAAAAGGGCAGCACACTGCAGCGCCAAAACTTGCAAACTTGAAAACACAAAATTTGAACTACATTACTGCACTAGAAATATGAAAAATGAGAGCTTTTAGCGCATAAAAATGGCCATATTTATGTGTACCTCGTAGCCACTTTACGGCATCTCTCTTATACGAGGTCCTACGCTTGACCTACCTCATTGAGAATAAACGTCTCCATCTGAACGGGTACATGTGAAACCTCTTCTTGGACTCAAATTCTCACTCTCTGTAGAGGGGTATTAGACCTACTATAATTAAAACACCTGTGGCTAGGAGGCGGGAGTGCACGATCAGAAGGCTAGAGAATACATTTCAAAAACCTGACCTGCACATCCAAACATAGACTGAGTGTGAACAGGTGCTGAACCCAGAGTCGCCAACTCGTATATAGTTAAGTAAAAAGGGCAGCACACTGCAGCGCCAAAACATGCAAACTTGAAAACACGAAATTTGAACTGCATTACTGCACTAGAAATATGAAAAATGAGAGCTTTTAGCGCATAAAAATGGCCATATTTATGTGTACCTCGTAGCCACTTTACGGCATCTCTCTTATACGAGGTCCTACGCTTGACCTACCTCATTGAGAATAAACGTCTCCATCTGAACGGGTACATGTGAAACCTCTTCTTGGACTCAAATTCTCACTCTCTGTAGAGGGGTATTAGACCTACTATAATTAAAACACCTGTGGCTAGGAGGCGGGAGTGCACGATCAGAAGGCTAGAGAATACATTTCAAAAACCTGACCTGCACATCCAAACATAGACTGAGTGTGAACAGGTGCTGAACCCAGAGTCGCCAACTCGTATATAGTTAAGTAAAAAGGGCAGCACACTGCAGCGCCAAAACATGCAAACTTGAAAACACGAAATTTGAACTGCATTACTGCACTAGAAATATGAAAAATGAGAGCTTTTAGCGCATAAAAATGGCCATATTTATGTGTACCTCGTAGCCACTTTACGGCATCTCTCTTATACGAGGTCCTACGCTTGACCTACCTCATTGAGAATAAACGTCTCCATCTGAACGGGTACATGTGAAACCTCTTCTTGGACTCAAATTCTCACTCTCTGTAGAGGGGTATTAGACCTACTATAATTAAAACACCTGTGGCTAGGAGGCGGGAGTGCACGATCAGAAGGCTAGAGAATACATTTCAAAAACCTGACCTGCACATCCAAACATAGACTGAGTGTGAACAGGTGCTGAACCCAGAGTCGCCAACTCGTATATAGTTAAGTAAAAAGGGCAGCACACTGCAGCGCCAAAACATGCAAACTTGAAAACACGAAATTTGAACTGCATTACTGCACTAGAAATATGAAAAATGAGAGCTTTTAGCGCATAAAAATGGCCATATTTATGTGTACCTCGTAGCCACTTTACGGCATCTCTCTTATACGAGGTCCTACGCTTGACCTACCTCATTGAGAATAAACGTCTCCATCTGAACGGGTACATGTGAAACCTCTTCTTGGACTCAAATTCTCACTCTCTGTAGAGGGGTATTAGACCTACTATAATTAAAACACCTGTGGCTAGGAGGCGGGAGTGCACGATCAGAAGGCTAGAGAATACATTTCAAAAACCTGACCTGCACATCCAAACATAGACTGAGTGTGAACAGGTGCTGAACCCAGAGTCGCCAACTCGTATATAGTTAAGTAAAAAGGGCAGCACACTGCAGCGCCAAAACATGCAAACTTGAAAACACGAAATTTGAACTGCATTACTGCACTAGAAATATGAAAAATGAGAGCTTTTAGCGCATAAAAATGGCCATATTTATGTGTACCTCGTAGCCACTTTACGGCATCTCTCTTATACGAGGTCCTACGCTTGACCTACCTCATTGAGAATAAACGTCTCCATCTGAACGGGTACATGTGAAACCTCTTCTTGGACTCAAATTCTCACTCTCTGTGGAGGGGTATTAGACCTACTATAATTAAAACACCTGTGGCTAGGAGGCGGGGAGTGCACGATCAGAAGGCTAGAGAATACATTTCAAAAACCTGACCTGCACATCCAAACATAGACTGAGTGTGAACAGGTGCTGAACCCAGAGTCGCCAACTCGTATATAGTTAAGTAAAAAGGGCAGCACACTGCAGCGCCAAAACATGCAAACTTGAAAACACGAAATTTGAACTGCATTACTGCACTAGAAATATGAAAAATGAGAGCTTTTAGCGCATTAAAATGGCCATATATATGTGTTCCTCGTAGCCACTTTACGGCATCTCTCTTATACGAGGTCCTACGCTTGACCTACCTCATTGAGAATAAACGTCTCCATCTAAACGGGTACATGTGAAACCTCTTCTTGGACTCAAATTCTCACTCTCTGTGGAGGGGTATTAGACCTACTATAATTAAAACACCTGTGGCTAGGAGGCGGGAGTGCACGATCAGAAGGCTAGAGAATACATTTCAAAAACCTGACCTGCACATCCAAACATAGACTGAGTGTGAACAGGTGCTGAACCCAGAGTCGCCAACTCGTATATAGTTAAGTAAAAAGGGCAGCACACTGCAGCGCCAAAACATGCAAACTTGAAAACACGAAATTTGAACTGCATTACTGTACTAGAAATATGAAAAATGAGAGCTTTTAGCGCTAAAAAATGGCCATATTTATGTGTACCTCGTAGCCACTTTACGGCATCTCTCTTATACGAGGTCCTACGCTTGACCTACCTCATTGAGAATAAACGTCTCCATCTGAACGGGTACATGTGAAACCTCTTCTTGGACTCAAATTCTCACTCTCTGTGGAGGGGTATTAGACCTACTATAATTAAAACACCTGTGGCTAGGAGGCGGGAGTGCACGATCAGAAGGCTAGAGAATACATTTCAAAAACCTGACCTGCACATCCAAACATAGACTGAGTGTGAACAGGTGCTGAACCCAGAGTCGCCAACTCGTATATAGTTAAGTAAAAAGGGCAGCACACTGCAGCGCCAAAACATGCAAACTTCAAAACACGAAATTTGAACTGCATTACTGCACTAGAAATATGAAAAATGAGAGATTTTGGCGCATAAAAATGGCCATATTTATGTGTACCTCGTAGCCACTTTACGGCATCTCTCTTATACGAGGTCCTACGCTTGACCTACCTCATTGAGAATAAACGTCTCCATCTGAACGGGTACATGTGAAACCTCTTCTTGGACTCAAATTCTCACTCTCTGTGGAGGGGTATTAGACCTACTATAATTAAAACACCTGTGGCTAGGAGGCGGGAGTGCACGATCAGAAGGCTAGAGAATACATTTCAAAAACCTGACCTGCACATCCAAACATAGACTGAGTGTGAACAGGTGCTGAACCCAGAGTCGCCAACTCGTATATAGTTAAGTAAAAAGGGCAGCACACTGCAGCGCCAAGACATGCAAACTTGAAAACACGAAATTTGAACTGCATTACTGCACTAGAATTATGAAAAATGAGAGCTTTTAGCGCATAAAAATGGCCATATTTATGTGTACCTCGTAGCCACTTTACGGCATCTCTCTTATACGAGGTCCTACGCTTGACCTACCTAATTGAGAATAAACGTCTCCATCTGAATGGGTACATGTGAAACCTCTTCTTGGACTCAAATTCTCACTCTCTGTGGAGGGGTATTAGACCTACTATAATTAAAACACCTGTGGCTAGGAGGCGGGAGTGCACAGAGAGTGAGAATTTGAGTCCAAGAAGAGGTTTCACATGTACCCATTCAGATGGAGACGTTTATTCTCAATGAGGTAGGTCAAGCGTAGGACCTCGTATAAGAGAGATGCCGTAAAGTGGCTAAGAGGTACACATAAATATGGCCATTTTTATGCGCTAAAAGCTCTCATTTTTCATATTTCTAGTGCAGTAATGCAGTTCAAATTTCGTGTTTTCAAGTTTGCATGTTTTGGCGCTGCAGTGTGCTGCCCTTTTTACTTAACTATATACGAGTTGGCGACTCTGGGTTCAGCACCTGTTCACACTCAGTCTATGTTTGGATGTGCAGGTCAGGTTTTTGAAATGTATTCTCTAGCCTTCTGATCGTGCACTCCCGCCTCCTAGCCACAGGTGTTTTAATTATAGTAGGTCTAATACCCCTCCACAGAGAGTGAGAATTTGAGTCCAAGAAGAGGTTTCACATGTACCCGTTCAGATGGAGACGTTTATTCTCAATGAGGTAGGTCAAGCGTAGGACCTCGTATAAGACAGATGACATAAAGTGGCTACGAGGTACACATAAATATGGCCATTTTTATGCGCTAAAAGCTCTCATTTTTCATATTTCTAGTGCAGTAATGCAGTTCAAATTTCGTGTTTTGAAGTTTGCATGTTTTGGCGCTGCAGTGTGCTGCCCTTTTTACTTAACTATATACGAGTTGGCGACTCTGGGTTCAGCACCTGTTCACACTCAGTCTATGTTTGGATGTGCAGGTCAGGTTTTTGAAATGTATTCTCTAGCCTTCTGATCGTGCACTCCCCGCCTCCTAGCCACAGGTGTTTTAATTATAGTAGGTCTAATACCCCTCCACAGAGAGTGAGAATTTGAGTCCAATAAGAGGTTTCACATGTACCCGTTCAGATGGAGACGTTTATTCTCAATGAGGTAGGTCAAGCGTAGGACCTCGTATAAGAGAGATGCCAAAAAGTGGCTACGAGGTACACATAAATATGGCCATTTTTATGCGCTAAAAGCTCTCATTTTTCATATTTCTAGTGCAGTAATGCAGTTCAAATTTCGTGTTTTCAAGTTTGCATGTTTTGGCGCTGCAGTGTGCTGCCCTTTTTACTTAACTATATACGAGTTGGCGACCCTGGGTTCAGCACCTGTTCACACTCAGTCTATGTTTGGATGTGCAGGTCAGGTTTTTGAAATGTATTCTCTAGCCTTCTGATCGTGCACTCCCGCCTCCTAGCCACAGGTGTTTTAATTATAGTAGGTCTAATACCCCTCCACAGAGAGTGAGAATTTGAGTCCAAGAAGAGGTTTCACATGTACCCGTTCAGATGGAGACGTTTATTCTCAATGAGGTAGGTCAAGCGTAGGACCTCGTATAAGAGAGATGCCGTAAAGTGGCTACGAGGTACACATAAATATGGCCATTTTTATGCGCTAAAAGCTCTCATTTTTCATATTTCTAGTGCAGTAATGCAGTTCAAATTTCGTGTTTTCAAGTTTGCATGTTTTGGCGCTGCAGTGTGCTGCCCTTTTTACTTAACTATATACGAGTTGGCGACTCTGGGTTCAGCACCTGTTCACACTCAGTCTATGTTTGGATGTGCAGGTCAGGTTTTTGAAATGTATTCTCTAGCCTTCTGATCGTGCACTCCCGCCTCCTAGCCACAGGTGTTTTAATTATAGTAGGTCTAATACCCCTCCACAGAAAGAGAGAATTTGAGTCCAAGAAGAGGTTTCACATGTACCCGTTCAGATGGAGACGTTTATTCTCAATGAGGTAGGTCAAGCGTAGGACCTCGTATAAGAGAGATGCCGTAAAGTGGCTACGAGGTACACATAA